>NW_027256893.1:20369732-20609732 GCF_029215685.1 Pituophis catenifer annectens
GGATGAATTTGGGCCAGATAGTAAGTTGTAGTCGTCAACATACAACCACACTTGGACCCACAACCACACTTTCCACTGCTGAGCCAGTGGTTAAGTGAGTTGCGGCCACGTTTATGATGGCTTTTTCTGCCACGGTTGTTAAACGAGTCACTGCAATTGTTACATTGCAGTAATATGCAATGTAATTTCATTATATTGTATGCTGATTGGTGTACATTCAAAGTGACAATAAAGCTATTCTATTCTATTCATTATTCTATTCTATTCATTATTTTATTCTATGCTATTTCTATTTCTAGTCATTCTATTCATTATTCTATTCTATTCTATTCTATTCTATTCTATTCTATTCTATTCTATTCTATTCATTATTTTATTTTATTCTAATTCTAGTCATTATTCTATTCATCATTTTATTTTATTCTATTTCTATTTCTATTCATTATTCTATTCATTATTTTTTTCTGTTTCTATTCTATTCTATTCTATTCTATTCTATTCTATTCTATTCTATTCTATTCTATTCATTATTTTATTTTATTCTATTCTATTTCTACTCATTATTCTATGCTATTCTATTCTGGTTTCCCTCACGGACTTTGTTGGGAAGGTTCTAGAAGGTGGTCACGTGACCCGGTACACCTGCCATGTTTGTACATATATGCCAAGTGCCTGAATTTTGTGACTGTGAGGAGGCGGGTGCCGGTTGTAAGTGTGAGGACTGGGTTCTAAGTCACTTTTTCCAGTGCCGTTGTCACTTTTGATGGTGGTGAAGCCGAGTGCCATTAGCTTTATAGACTCAGGTGTTGACTTTGTAACCGGGTGCTGTTTTTGTGCTTGATTAATGTGAGTGCCAAATAAAAATAATTATTTTTTTTAATATGAAATAAACTAACAGACATCTCTTTTTTTTTCTTTCCCCGTACAGGAGGCAGCTGGTGAAATTTTCAGGGAGGCGCTTGAAAACGAACATTTTCATCTCGAAGGTGATTTTTTATATATATACACATAACAAAAGCAAACATTTGTCTCTCTTGATATTTTTTCCCCCAAGCACAAGGATGTACGTTGGTCAACGTGCATTGGGGGAGAGGGGCAAAGAAATATCCTGCTTGTCATCTGGCCCACCTTGTAATATTTTTGATTCCAAGCCTTAGTCCAGGGGTGAAATGCTCCCGGTTCAGACCGGATCGCCCGATCCGGAAGCGATGGCAGCAGTTGGTTCGGACAACCGGTAGCAAAAATCCCTGCCCCTCCCCCATGCCCAGCTGAGCTGCACGATCATCAGAGGCTTTTTTTTTTTTTTTACTTTTAAAAGCATTTTTTTCTTCAGCCAAAAAAAATGCTTTTAAAAGGCTCTGACGATCAGGCAACTCAGCTGGGATTGCCAGAGCCTTTTAAAGGCATTTTTTTTACAACCTCTTGAAGAGGTTGTAGAAAAAATGCTTTTAAAAGCAAAAAAAAAAAAAGCCTCTGACGATCGCGTGGCTCAGCTGGGATCGTCAGAGCCTTTTAAAAGGATTTTTTTTTTACAACCTCTTTGGTCGAAGAGGTTGTAGAAAAAATGCTTTTAAAAGTAAAAAGAAAGAAAAAGTTGGCCACGCCCATTCAGTCACATTACCCCACCACCACCACCAAGCCACGCCCACAGAACCGGTAGTAACAAATTTTACATTTCACCACTGCCTTAGTCATATATTTCTTTGTTTATTTTGACCTTCCTTTCTCTCTACTGTTCATGGGCTTCCTTTTTAAAAATTGAATTCTTATTTGAATCCTATGAGCAATTTATACAAAACGAACAAGATCTTCATTATTAAGGATGGAGCTACCTGGAGAAACCCTACAAGGAAGATCTGTACAAGTAGTCCTCGACTGACGACCACAATGGAGCCCGACATTTATGTCGCTAAGTGACAAAAATTCATTAAGTGAGCTTTAACCCCATTCTACGACTTGTCTTGCCACAGTCCTTAAGTGAATCCCTGCAGTTGTTAAGTGAGCAACATTGTTGTTAAGTGAATCCAGCTTCCCCATTGACATTACTTGTTGGAAGGTCGCAAACTGAGATCATGTGACCCTGGGGACGCCGCAACCGTCATAAATATGAACCAGTTGTCAAGCATCCGAATGCAAATATGCGGGGATACTGCAACGGTCATAAGTGTGAAAAACCGGTCGTAAGTCACTTTTTCCAGTGCCGTGGTAACTCCCGTCACTAAATGAACTGTTGTAAGTCGAGGACTACCTGTAGTGGAATCCTTCCATCTTTTGTTCCATTCTTTCTTCTCCCTCTTCTCATTTGTCTCCCAAATCTCTTGCATTCGGCGGTCGGTGAGCATAATCAACGCTCGCCGAGTTGTTTTGGGGTGAGGAAGAAAGAAACTTTTATTCATTTGCCAAGTTCAGTTTCTCCTCCACAGGCATTCTGACAACCCCTTGGTTTCCAGGAGCCCCATTTTATATGCAATCCCCTGCCTCATTATCTGAGTTTGCTCATTACAGAGAGTGTCTCCTCTGCCTCCGTGTCTTTTGTCTTCCTAATCTTTGAGAAGTGTCTGTTTCCATAACTTTCAGGCACCTTCCTAAAAAAAAAAAAAAGTTGTTTCTTTGCTTAGGCTGTTTACTGTGCGAATGCAATCGAGAGGGATGGATGCTCTCCCCCACCTCTTTGAGTTTCCAGGTATATGTTTAAGAAATAGAAATGTGTTTAAGTTCCTTGCATTTTAATAATTTGTCTTTCTTTTGCATTTCGCCTCATTTTGCCTCTATGAACTCCCCTCGGAGATGTTCCTGTTGGGTTGGGGTATAGAATCCATTGTCAATATATACGTGGACATCACTTTAAAAAGTTGGAAGAATATTTCAACAGTGGATTCCCTTTCCTTTCCTTTCCTTTCCTTTCCTTTTCCTTTCCTTTCCTTTCCTTTCCTTTCCTTTCCTTTCCTTTCCTTTCCTTTCCTTTCCTTTCCTTTCCTTTCCCTTCCCTCCTTCCCTTCCCTTCATCCATTCTATATTCCTTTCCTTTCCTTTCCTTTCCTTTCCTTTCCTTTCCTTTCCTTTCCTTTCCTTTCCTTTCCTTTCCTTCCCTTCCTTCCCTTCCCTTCCCTTCCCTTCCCTTCCCTTCCCTTCCCTTCATTCATTCTATATTCCTTTCCTTTCCTTTCCTTTCCTTTCCTTTCCTTTCCTTTCCTTTCCTTTCCTTTCCTTTCCTTTCCTTTCCTTTCCTTTCCCTTCCCTTCCCTTCATCCATTCTATATTCCTTTCCTTTCCTTTCCTTTCCTTTCCTTTCCTTTCCTTTCCTTTCCTTTCCTTTCCTTTCCTTTCCTTTCCTTTCCTTTCCTTTCCCTTCCCTTCCCTTCCCTTCCCTTCCCTTCCCTCCCTTCCCTTCCCTTCCCTTCCCTTCCCTTCCCTTCCCTTCCCTTCATTCATTCTATATTCCTTTCCTTTCCTTTCCTTTCCTTTCCTTTCCTTTCCTTTCCTTTCCTTTCCTTTCCTTTCCTTTCCTTTCCTTTCCTTTCCTTTCCCTTCCCTTCCCTTCCCTTCCCTTCCCTTCCCTTCCCTTCCCTTCCCTTCCCTTCCCTTCCCTTCCCTTCCCTTCCCTTCCCTTCCCTTCCCTTCCCTTCCCTTCCCTTCCCTTCATTCATTCTATATTCCTTTCCTTTCCTTTCCTTTCCTTTCCTTTCCTTTCCTTTCCTTTCCTTTCCTTTCCTTTCCTTTCCTTTCCTTTCCTTTCCCTTCCCTTCCCTTCCCTTCCCTTCCCTTCCCTTCCCTTCCCTTCCCTTCCCTTCCCTTCCCTTCCCTTCCCTTCCCTTCCCTTCCCTTCCCTTCATTCATTCTATATTCCTTTCCTTTCCTTTCCTTTCCTTTCCTTTCCTTTCCTTTCCTTTCCTTTCCTTTCCTTTCCTTTCCTTTCCTTTCCTTTCCTTTCCTTTCCTTCCCTTCCTTATCTTTCCTTTCCTTTCCTTCCCTCTGCCTCTCTCTTTCTTGCCTTGTCCTGTCTTTGCATTTCAACATTCACTTTTTTCCCCATTTTCCCTGTAGTGCAATGTTTTAACGCTAAATCTATAATGAAAAGAAAAATATTGTGACCTGAAACCGAGCCAACAAAGCTCCCATTAAGACTAGCCTAACATTCGGAACATATCTTCAGCAGCTGTAGAGCTGCTTCTTATGCATTAGAAATCTCTTTTGTTTGATATCTTTTCTTTATGCACAAGAAGATCGGTTCTCACTGTTGCTTGCTCTGAGAAGGCAGATTCAGATTTTACTTTGGAAGAGGTTTTTTTTTTTTACTTTCTTAGTTTCTCCTGTAGTGAGATAGGTTGATACTTGCGTTCTCGTGTTCTACTTTTCTTTTCTTCTTGTTGTATGGATGGATACCTTGTTCAGCACTATCTATGGAGTAGGAGTAGGAATAGAATAGAATAGAATAAATAGAATAGAATAGAATAGAATAGAATAGAATAGAATAGAATAGAATAGAATAGAATAGAATAGAATAGAAATAGTTGGGATGGAATAGGAATATAGAATAGAATAGAATAGAATAGAATAGAATAGAATAGAATAGAATAGAATAGAATAGAATAGAATAGAATAATAGATTGGGATGGAAAATAGAATAGAATAGAATAATAGATTGGGATGGAATATAGAATAGAATAGAATAATAGATTGGGATGGAAAGTAGAGTAGAGTAGGAGTAGGAGTAGAGTAGAGTAGAGTAGAGTAGAGTAGAGTAGAGTAGAGTATAGAATAGAATAGAATGTATTGGAATGAAGAATGGAAGGGAAGGGAAGGGAATGGAATGGAAGGGAAGGGAAGGGAAGGGAAGAGAAGAGAAGAGAAGAGAAGAGAAGAGAAGAGAAGAGAAGAGATTGGGATGGAATATAGAATAGAATAGAATAGAATAGAATAGAATAGAATAGAATAGAATAGAATAGAATAGAATAGAATAGAATCTGGAAGGGACCTTGGAGGTCTTCTAGTCCAGCCCCCTGTTCAAGCAGGAGAACCTATACCATGTCTTTTAAGTGCCTATCTATACTCTTTTTCAAAAACCTCCAGTGATGGAGAGCCCACAATTTCTGGAGGCAAGCTATTCCACTGGTTAATTGTCCTCATTGTTAGGAAGTTTCTCCTCAATTCCAAGTTGCTTCTCTCTGATTCGTTTCCAACCATTGTTTATCGGCTTTGCTTCATTTTCGGTTGCAGTTGAATGCTAACTACAGTGTTGTGTGAACAGGATCCCAAATCTGTGATTCATCACGATGACTTTCTGAAATCATCTAGCTCAGTGGTTCTCAACCTTTTTCTTCAGCAGCAACCCCCTTTCAATAGCTTTTGCGGCCATGGACACCGAAGACTTAACTCCAGATTTAAATCATTTCTTCACCTCTTCGCAGACATCACGCCCCTCCCAGGGGTCCGTGGATCACAGATTGAGAACCACTGGTCTAGCTTCATAAATTACAATTTGAGGTAGACTCGTTTCATTAAACTATAGATAAGACGGCGTTTCTCCCCGTTCCAATATCAAGCGAAAGATTGAATCACTTTGAAGTCACATTACTTTCAATTCAAGACTGAACCCCTGGTGACTTAGAGGGATATGTGTTGTGGCCCGACAGCGGTCTGTGCAGCTAGTAGCTGATTCCGACAGCGAGGAGGCTGGTGTGGTGCTGCGCCAGCAGCCTGTGCAGCTGGCACTCGAGTTGGACAATGAGGAGGCTGGAGAAGATGTGGTGCCAGAGGCAGGGATTCAGCCAGGGCCTTCAGAACCTCCAGAAGCTCCCTTAAGTGAAGAGGACGAAGAGGAGGAGCCTCTTCTCGATGCATGGGTGCGCAGAGCTGCCAAAAGGCAGGAGTGGCTCCTCAGGAGGAGGTCTCTTCGAGAATAAGGCTTGGGGCTAATTGGCCACTCCCTTAGCCTATTTAAGGAAGGACGACAACTGAGGCAATTTGCAGGGAACAACTTCGTTCACTCTCCTTCGCGTCTTGATCTTAGTTCTCTGCAAATTGCTTCTGGGCTTTCTGCCAACCATAGTATGATTACGGTTATTTATTCTTTGGATTCTTGTAGGCTGTTAAGAAAGTTAATTAACAGCCTTTGTTTCAAAAAAAAACCCCTGATTTAATTTAGTAAACTAAGATTTGTACAGACTTTGTGTGTGCTGCGTTCTTTGGGGTCCGTAGCTGGGGCAGAACAATATGACCATATAGCAACTTTCTGGGTACACTACAAAAGATCTGCAATTCTAAATTTTCCATGTGTTCTTTTATCCCAGTCCTTAACAATCACCCATCTTTCCTTCTTCTTCTTGTGCCATATCCGTCATCGGACATTGGCGATCATGTTGGTGATCCTTTTTCCATCTTTCCTAGTTTTCTAAATCTAAGAAGGTTGGCCTTATAGCTGTGCTGTAGGGAAGTTGTACTCAACTCCTAACTGTTCATGATTTTCATCACAGAGAACCGGAATTCACATAATTTTGCTGACAATAACATAATTGCCTAGTTTTGACTTGATAGGCTGTGCGAATTTAACCATTGTGGTTTATGGGATAGGTAACAGCCCTAGTAGCTTATTCAACAAATCCAGATTCCGAAAAACTGATATAACACATTACCTACTTCTTTCTTGTGAACCAACAATCTGTGAAAATTCTTCTTCGTGATATTCTGGATTTTTCTGATATATTGATGGGAGGGATTAGATGTGATAGGATCATGTGTATCCCTCTCATCGAGCACAAAGAAAATCTGGAATGGCATCGGCTCTCCTGCCATGGATGGGGTTGGACTAGAAGACTTCTAAGATCCCTTCCAACCAGTGGTGAAATCCAAAATTTTTTACTACTGGTTCTGTGGGTGTGGCTTGGTGGGTGTGATGAGCGTGGCAGGGGAAGGATACTGCAAAATCTCCATTCCCACCCCACTGTAGGGGAAGGGTACTACAAAAGCCCCATTCCCTCCCCACTCCTGGGGGAAGGATACTGCAAAATCCCCATTCCCTCCCCACTCCTGGGAGAAGGATATTGCAGAAACTCCATACCCACCAGCCAAAGGTGGGATATGCCGGTTCTCCAAATTATTCAAAATTTCCTCTACCGACTCTCCGAACTGCTCAAAATTTCCGCTACCAGTTCTCCAGAACCTGTCAGAACCTGCTGGATTTCACCCCTGCTCCCAACCCTATTAATCTTATGTTCTAGCGGACGACTTAGCTGCCTTTGATGGGTCTGTGTATTTCTTGCCTTTATGGTTAGCCCCCAAAGTATTTTTGGATATGTTGCTCCCCAAACATTTAGAACATCTGGTGACCTACTGATGCTTCACCCGAGAAGATATAGAAGAACGACAGGGATCTGACAAAGCCCCCATTAGATAAGCAGTAGAATTCAGTGATTTTGTTCCAAATTGGATCTATTACTTCCCACACTTTATGGAGTTACCCGCAGTCAGCACCAGCAGCCAAAATACTAATAAAAAAACCCCCTCTCTACTTAAGTCCAAAAAAAAAAAAAAAAGATACTGGATTTAATTTCCAAGGTTGCACTGCAAGGCTTAATCAAATCCTTTTCTTCTTCACTGGTTTAACCGGTCAACAGCGAAAGGCTGTGGATTCTGGGATTAAGATTGTCTTTTGGTAAAAGGACTGTTACACGAGTCCTTTTTTAAAAAAAAAAATTGTGGAAAGAACAAAAGTCAACATCAAAGCTCTAAGCCACAAGGACAGGTTGTTGACTCAGTTTTCGGCAGCTACAGCTGAGTTATTTTGTTTATCCTGCAGCAGGAAAATAGAAACTCTCTTGACTATCATTGCCTAATTTAACTTCTGTCTGGTTTGATTTTTTTTTCTTTTAGACTTGAAAGTCCTAGTACTTTTGGGTCACCTGGCTTTTTTTTAAAAGGGGGTGTCTTCTTTTCTCCCACATACTGAAGTTAAGGCTCTTGGAGGGATTAAAGATAGACTGATTCAGTTTTAATCTCGATTTGATCATGATGATCTTCTCAGAATTAGAAAACATTGCAACTGGAAGCTTGAGTATACACTATATATATATAGAATAGAATAGAATAGAATAGAATAGAATAGAATAGAATAGAATAGAATAGAATAGAATAGAATAGAACCCCCTGCTTAGGCAGGAAACCCTACACCACTTCAGACAAATGGTTATCCAACATCTTAAAAACTTCCAGCATTGGAGCATTTACAACTTCTGGAGGCAACTTGTTCCACTGATTAATTGTTCTAACTGTCAAGAAATTTCTCCTTAGTTTTAAGTGCCCTCAAGTGCTTTGGAGAATAGCTTGACTCCCTCTTCTTTGTGGCAACCCCTGAGATATTGGAAGACTGCTATCATGTCTCCGCTAGTCCTTCTTTTCATTAAACTACACATCCCCAGTTCCTGCAACTGTTCTTCATATGGTTTAGCCTCCAGTCCCCTAATCCTCTTTGTTGCTCTTCTCTGCACTCTTTCTAGAGTCTCAACATCTTTTTTACATCGTGGCAACCATAACTGAATGCAGTATTCCAAGTTGCAGTATTTATTAAGGTAGATCTGGAAAGATAATCAGGTTTTATAGCTACTAAAAGGATCTACTAAGATTGGTTTCAGAATATAATCTAAAACTAGTTACTAAGTCTGCATTACTATTAATCTTCTCATCGTTCCTATCACCCATCTTCTCCCACTTATGACTGTATGACTGTAACCTTGTTGCTGGTATCCTTACGATTTATATTGACTGTTTCCTAATATGATTTTATTGCTTATTTGTTCCCTTGTTATTGCTTATTTGTTTATGATTCATCAAGAATCATAAGGTACAACATTTAATGTTGTATCATTAAATCATTAAATGTTGTACCTTATGATTCTTGATGAATGTATCTTTTCTTTTTATGTACACTTGGAGCATATGCACCAAAGACAAATTCCTTGTGTGTCCAATCGCACTTGACCAATAAAGAATTCTATCATCCACCTATCTATCTATCTATCTATCTATCTATCTATCTATCTATCTATCTAAGATTCCGGATCAGGTCAGGAAACATATGCCACCAGGATAACAGGAATATGACTTTATTGTTGTCAAGTACAATAATAAGAATAAGCATTTTGCAGGGTATAATAATAAATCTTGTCATCGGTATTTCTTTCTCTCCTGTTGTACACCAAATAATATCAAGAAGGAATTACTTTGAGTTTCTTTCTTGGACTTTCCATTTTCCCAAGATTGAGTCGCTGTTTCATGTCCCATCACGGATCATCCATTCCTTCCCCAAGGTCATCTCTATATAGGTAGTCCTCGGCCACACTTGAGCCCAAAATGTATGTTGCTAAGTGAGATATTTATTAAGTGAGTCCCCCCCCCATTTTACGACCTTTCTGGCTATTAAGTGAATCAGTGCAGCTGTTCAGTTAGTGACCCGGTTGTTAAGTGAATCTGGCTTCCCCATTGACTTTGAAGGTCGCAAAAGGGGATCACGTGACCCAGTGGTGGGTTTCAAATTTTTTTACTACCGGTTCTGTGGGTGTGGCTTGGTGGGCGTGGCATGGCTTGGTAGGCATGGCAGGGGAAGGATACTGCAAAATCCCCATTTCCTCCTAATCAGCTGGGATTTGGGAGGCAGGGAATAGATGGGGAAGGGGCCAGTCAGAAGTGGTATCCAAACTACTCAAAATTTCCGCTACCGGTTCTCCAGAACTGGTCAGAACCTGCTGAAACCCACCTCTGGCGTGACCCCCTGGGACACTGCAAAGGTCATAAATATGAAACATAGGGAAGCCAGGTTTACTTAGTTATTGCTTAGCACATTGTAAGCCACCCTGAGTCTCCGGAGAAGGGCGGCATATAAATCAAATTAAAAAAAAAAAAAACTACCATGTTACTAACATAACACCTGCAGTGATTCAGTTAAAAATTGTGGCAAGAAAGGTCGCAAAACTCACTTAACTGAGACACACAAATTTTGGGCTGAATTCCACCTGTAATGTAGAAAGTCTTCTGTTAAGGATGCTCTTATCTGCAGTCCAAATATGAGCCAAACATCTTCTTCCATCTCTATGTATTTCTGAGAAAGGACAACAGAAACCCACCAGTTTCTCTAGTCTGGTTGGTGGGAGGGAGGGTGAGCAGTATAGTTTTTAAAATCTAAGTCAAGAATCTACGAAAAGGGGAGGGGGTGTCTACATGCACGCACGAGTGCATTTATAGAGCCCTCTTTTCTGTCCTCCAAAGGTGGGGAGTGGGGTGAAAGCAAGAAATAATTGGAGGAGAGAACTTGCAAGCTGTCTTTTCATAACGTTCATATGGCTTGGTTAAATTCTGGAAGCCCCCGGGGGCTGAATGTTTTCAGGCACAACAACCCCATTGTTCTTGGGGGGAAAACTGTAACAAATAACGCTAACAGCAAGCGTGGGGCAGAAAAGAGCCAAAGAGGGGAGGAAAAAGGAAAGAGCTTCAGCCAGCTTGAGGTCCTAGCTTGAAGAGCATTGAAAACTATCAGGGACTTTATTGTCTGTTTCAACCTTATTTTTCTCCGGGTAGCTGCAAAAAAAAAAAAAACACCTCCTCAGTTTTACTCAGCAAGCAGAGAATAAGGTAGCCTTTGTTACCTAGACAGATTATAGCTTTCTACCCCCTCCCTCCTCTTAAAATCTGCTCTTCATAAAAACTCAGCATGGCGGGTGGAATTTCTCTGACTTGCTTCAGATACTGAAGTGACTTTTTATAGTTCTGAAGTCGCTTCAGGGATTTCATCACATGTTTTCAGTTTGAGAAGAAGGGATGGAAAATAGAGATGTATTTTTAGTGGGGAGGGGGGGAAGGAGGGTTTTTTTTTTTTCCATTCTCCTTTAACAGATGTTTCATCTCAATCATATCCAGACCTCGTAGTCGTGGTACAAATCAGCTTTATTTTCCTATGAAGGAAAAAAAAAAATGAAAATCTAGCATTTATTTGGAGTCAAGCTTCCCTTTTCCACCCCCTTATATTTCACCCCTCCCCCTAAATTTTAATGGAACTGTTATTAGTCTGTGAGTTAAAAAGAAGATAGTAAATTTAAAGTCAACGGGTAAATGTCTATGGAGATTCTCAGTCATCCAGGTCATAGTTGTCCCTAAGGTGTTTTTTCAAGAGGCAACTGGACTTCCTTGGATTTTCCTTGAAGATTGAAGAAGCTTCTTGGATGAGAAGCAAAACGTTTTCAAGGAAAAACAAAGTTGCCTCTTGAAAAAGCACCTTTGGGACAATCGGGAAACATTCATTATCTTTACAGGCAACCAGCTGGCCTGTTTTAGGTGAACAATCTGATGGCTTGGAATTGCGCACGGTCACTCACGCCCTTGTCACCTCCCGGTTGGACTATTGTAATGCTCTCTACATGGGGCTCCCCTTGAAGAGCACTCGGAGGCTCCAACTGGTCCAGAATGCGGCCGCGCGGGTGGTTATGGGCGCACCTCGTTGTGCCCGCGTGACACCCCTCCTGCGCGAGCTGCACTCGCTCCCAGTGGTCTTCCGGGTGCGATTCAAGGTGTTGGTTACCACCTTTAAAGCGCTCCATGGCATAGGACCCGGGTACCTTCGAGACCGACTTCTGCCACCAATAGCCTCCCACCGACCAGTCCGCTCCCACAGAGAGGGTCTCCTCCGGGTGCCATCAGCCAAGTTATGTCGGCTGGCGACACCCAGGGGGAGGGCCTTCTCTGTGGGAGCCCCAGCCCTGTGGAATGAACTGCCCCCCGAAATACGAAAGATTTCCGACCTCTGGGTGTTTCGCTGCGCTCTGAAGACCCTGTTGTTCCGCCAGGCAGGGCTATTAACATAACATTTTAAATTGGGGTATTTTAAATTTTTGGGATTTTAATTGGAGCCTAATTATTTAATGATTTTAAATTTTAAATTGTTGTCGTGTTTTTGTGTTTTTAAATAGACTGTACACCGCCCTGAGTCCTTCGGGAGAAGGGCGGTATAGAAATAAATTTATTTATTTATTTATTTGGTCCCTCACGTTTAGAGACATCCTGACTGAGGAAAACTGGTTTGGAGCAAACCTTTCCTAACAATCTCAACCTATTTTTGTGAGGGATGGTGTTGAAATCCTGACCACCTCTCCTGTTTAGTAAGGAAGATCTAGAAGGATAAGTCTGGAACTTTCAGTCTAGGAAAATGAGATAGGATTAACAGATTAACAGAGTTGGAAGGTACCTTATAGGTCATCTAGTCCAACCCTTAACTCAAGCAGGAGACCCTACACCATTTCTGATAAATGGCAGTCCAATCTTTTCTTGAAAGTCTCAAGTGATGAAGCTCCCACAACTTTGAAGGCAACTTCTGTTCCTTGGGTTGATTGTTCTCACTGTCAGAAAATTTCTCCTTATTTCTAGGTTGAATCTCTTCTTAGTCAGTTTTCATCCGTTATTCCTTGTCTGGCCTTCAGGTGCTTTGGAAAATAGCTTGGACCCCCTCCTCTCTGTGGCAGCCCCTCAAATGTTGGATGACTGCTATCATGTCTCCCCTGGTCCTTCTCTTCACTAGACTAGCCATGCCCAGTTCCTGTAACCATTCTTCATATGTTTTAGCCTCCAGTCCCTTCATCATCCTGGTTGCTCTTCTCTGCACTTTTTCTAGAGTCTCAACATCTTTTTTATAGTTTGGTGACCAAAACTGGATGCAGTATTCTAGGTGTGGTTTTACCTGAAATTTAGTTTACTCCAGAAGGTGGGTCTTTAAAAGTGAATATCCAAAGAGATCATAGACAGGTTATCCTCAGAGAAGATTTTACAGGTGTCTAAGGTGCCTTCATATCTTCCCCTTTGGCGTGAGTTTTCACTACAGTGGAAACTCATGATGATATAAAAACAAAGGATAATAATTTTCAGGTTATGTGGAAAGTCAGACAGCATATCAATAATTTTTTCTTCGGGCTGCACTTTTTAGAAGAGATGGAGATGTTTAGAGCACCAGTCCAGGACAATATGTTTTTGGTTTTTTTTTTACATATTTAAACACAATATGTTTAAATCGGTTTGCAGGACCATGGGTTGTATGGTTGGTTCCCAGCAACAAGAAGGACACTCAAAATTGGTCTCCACAGCCTTATTTTTGTACGGTGAGCTCCGTGAAGATCACAGTGACAGCTCTCCCCATGGGAAGCAATTTTGATGAAAAGGGAAATATGATTATTCCATCATCTTGGCGTTTTCAGAGCTCTTGTTATCACAGCAAATGTGGGGGCCTTTTTCTTTTCTTTTTTTTTTCTTTTTGTGCGCGTGGCACATCTAAGTTAGCCAAGAGATTGGTTGGGATCAAAGTCTGCATTATTAATGATATTACCTACGCACAACCTTCATTTAAATTAGTGTTGTGTAGGTTTTCCTTGGGAACTTCAAAATAAAACAACCCTAAAGGGATCACCAGACAACCTCCCTCCGAAAATCAAAATGAAATGAAAAAACATGATGATGGCAACAGAAATACGTTAAAAAAAATGGAGGGGTTGAGAAAGGGCTTATATCTTTAAATTGCAAATCTATATAAGCACTGAGCAACTCTGGGACAAAACAGCCATTTGTGTTATTTTATTATTATTTTATTAGTCATATTTCTATGCTGCCCACTCTCTGAGGACTGGGTGGCTTACACCAAAGACAGTATACTAAATAGCACATTGCCCCCAACAATCTGGGTCCTCATTTTACCCACCTCGGAAGGATGGAAGGCTGAGTCAACCTTGAGCCGGTGAGATTTGATCCGCTGAGCTGCTGAACTAGCAGTCAGCTGAAGTAGCTGCAGTACTGCACTGTAACCACTGCGCCACTTCAGCTCTTCTGAGGCTGGATCTCCTCTCCCTATTGCACTTTTCTTGATCCCTTTTTGTTAGCAGTAGGAGTTAACAAAATCCTGAGCCATTGGACAAGGCCAGGCAAGGTTAAACACAGCCAAAGGTGGGACAGAGCCAGGTAAGCCTTAGAAAATCCATCATGTATGTCCTGATAAGCTATCACAATCACACACCGCTGAATATGGACCTTGTTGTGTTTCTTTGGTAGGCTGATGTGAATCATGTCTCTACTGGTGCTCTCTGAACTTGGTGGTTTTTTTGCAGATGTTTCATCACCTAATTAGGTAACAATGTCAGTGCAAAACCTCACTCCCTTTTTAGCACTGATTATGTTAACTAGTTGGGTCATGAAACGTCTGCAAGAAAACATCCAGCTCAGAGAGCACTGAGGACCCCACCATTCAACCCTGAGCGACAAATAGTCTCTTCTATCAGTGTCATTTCTCTATTGGTGAATGAACTGCTTAAATTAGGGGCTCTGTTTTAGGAGATTTTCAAAAACAGATATCTGAAACCGAAGGTTTCACCCAAGGACCACCTGTCTGTATGGAACACCCCCCCCCCAAATATTTGAGTGCCACTTGTATGGCACTTCCAGTTTTGATAGCAAGGAAAGATTACCCAGTACTTGACAGGTAACTATGCTACCTATCATTACTTTAAGCTTAAATGCCGGCAGAACTAAATTAAATGTAGGTTTTGTCCCATTCCACCCGTTTCTTCAACCTGCCTATATTTGGGGACGTTTTTCTGGGACCGTTCTCCAAAGTTTATCAGTCTCCAGGCGTTTTACCATCTGCTGCTCGAGCTAATGTTCCATAACCTATTTCTGGTTTTGCACCTCCTTTTGATGAACTATAAAAACTGCCTTCTCCTCGCCCCCATCTGCTGATCTCCCAGAGGTGGGTTTTTTTCCCTTCATTTTTTTTCATTTTTAGGAGTCTTTTGCACCCTTAGTAGTCATCTGGCGCCCAAGTCACGAGATCCAACAGAAGCTGTGTGTCTTCTTTTATGAGGCAGTAATTTGGAAGGTTTTTTTTTTAATTTAAAAAAGGCTTTTCTGTACACAGTGATAGAGCATTTTCATCTTCCGTTCCATCTAAACTGAACTTGCTAACTTTCGAAGGAGGAGGATGAGCGGGGAGGGCTAGGATAGAGGGGGAAAATATATATATACATACATATCCTTTGATCTTAGCAGAGATGGGAAAAGCCTGTTCTGTTGAGGCTTTTGGCTAACAGAACAAACAGTGTTTAGAATTTAACTTTGCTTAATTAATTAGTAATTCTGTTTAATGCCGTCTGATCTCCATCCAAAAGGTATTCTGAAGCTTGGAAAAGTGAACATCAAAGTAGGTTAGGTGAAGATGGTTAAGTATGGCATTTAATCTAGCTGCTGCTGTTGATGAAACGTTATCAGCCAGGCCACTAATTAGAAAGAGAAACGATTGTCTGCTATATAAATTCATCAAGCTATTTAGTGCAAAGAATTAAGCTAGGTGCCTGAGCTGGTATTGAAGTGATATAATTGCGAACTAATAGCAGTTTAGAGGTGCCATATGGTTTGGCGATATCTGTCAATTTTTCTTTTTCCTGAGCGTGTTTGAAGGAAGGGTGGAAAAAAAGAGAGTTAAAGTTAAAACGCGGGTTACTTTGGTTGAATTAATGATCAGTGCAAACAGAGAGAACGTTATTAATTCTTCATGTCTTGTCTTCTATGATCCCATTTGTCTTCTTCTGACCGTCCGGTCAAATAAATTATTCAGATTGAGAAAGTTGAGGCTCAGAAATCAGCTAGTTGGGATCAGCTGACAGAATGGGCAAGCGGACAAGAGGTGGTTGAAGGCTAGTGTGGCCATGCAGATGGTTGCCATGGGAGATGGCAGCCATATTTGTCTGGGTAGCACGGAGATGAATAAAGAAGCAGTCTTGTGGAGACGTTTTGTGGAGGCAGAATGCTTCATCGCGGTGTGTCTTCCACAATTCAACATTGGCAGGGTTCGCCTAGCACACCAAGCCACAGTTGTAAGTGGCTTACACTTACACAACTAAGTGTAGCAATTGTCAGGGTTCCAAGTAACACCCCCAACCAAAGAAGACTCCGAGGCTTGAGTTTCTTCAAAGTTCCATTTTATTAGAGATGTCATATTGGCACATCTGGGAAAACCCGAATCTGAAATCTTCCAGGTTTTCTCCACACAAAGGAAAGTTCAAGTCCCTTCCCCCTGCACCCACATGT
Source organism: Pituophis catenifer annectens (assembly GCF_029215685.1). NCBI lineage: Eukaryota > Metazoa > Chordata > Lepidosauria > Squamata > Colubridae > Pituophis > Pituophis catenifer. The sequence continues at coordinate 20,385,834 of NW_027256893.1, forward strand.
CCATCACGTGGTCCAATCCAAGCACCGTCCCAACTGGAGATGCCTCCCAGTTCCATCCCTCCAAGTGCAAGGCAAGATGTCCTTGACTTTCTGAGAAAGGAATGTTATTATGACTATATATCACCCTGGCTCCATACAATCCCCCCTCCCAGTTTCCCACAGTAGTAAATGTGGCAGGCCTGAAGATCCAACGAAAAAGATGGCTTCCAGGCCTGACAGCAATCTCGTCCAAAGCCACTGACCGTTGGGTTCATACAACATGCTAAGGCCCTACGAAGAAAATCATGTTTTGGTTTTGGATGTTCTGAGGGAAAAAAATCTAGCTTCCTCAACTTCCTATATTCCCAATAAATCCCAAAGGTCACTTCTCTCCAAAGGACAGAAGGAATGAGACCGCCATTTTTAAGGAGACATCTTATCCTGATTGGAGATTCCCCCCCTCTCCTTCTTTGGAGAAATTGAAGCAAACTGTCTATATACAGTTGGAGAATTTCAGAAGACCGGTTGTGCCCAGGTGTAACAAGACTAGTCCACAAAAAGCTGATTTGTCAAGCTTGCTATCTTTTTTGCAATATGCCACCACAGGAATAAACCTGAAGTATTTTTTTTTCCCCCTTCAGTCTGTCCTGCTCTTAAGAATTTGCAGGTAAAAAAATTGGGCTCCATTGAATTGACATAGTCCTCAACTAATGGCCAAAAGCTGGGACCAAAATTCCCCACCGCTAAGAAGGCGGTTGTGAAATGACCTGTGCCTGATCTTATGTCCTTCTTTTATACCATGGTTCTTAAGTGAATCACTGCAGTTATAAAGAGAATTATATGGTCATTAAATGAACTTGGTATTTGCCAGTTCTCCGAACTGCTCAAAATTTCCATTTCCACCCATTCCTGGGGATATTGCAAAATCTCCATTCCCACCTCACTCCAGGGGAAGGATACTGCAAAATCCCCATTCCCTCCCCATTCCTGGGGGAAGGATATTGCAAAATCTCCATTCCCACTCCACTCTGGGGCCAGCCAGAGGTGGTATTTGCCGGTTCTCCGAACTGCTCTACCGGTTCTCCAGAACCTGTCGGAACTTGCTGGATTTCACCCCTGCCCACCCCACCCCCCGAAGTGATCTTGCGCACAGATCTCTTTTGAACAGCTCTGAGATGAAAACTGGGATCCTTGACGATCTCCCGTTTATTTAAGATGGCAATCTCGCCGAGACAAATGTAATATTGTTGGCAAGGATTTGGGTGGAAGGTCACCAGGTGCGCAGCTGAACTCTTAGCATTTTGCCTTGTGGTTTTTCTTGGGTTTGTCGTGCTGCCAATTTGAACTCTTCCCGGCCATTATTTGCATTTTTCTTTTAAAGACGCTTTCAGCGCATTGCTTTTCTATGGTGCGTGTGGGATGCGAACACATCTCTTTAATTGTCCTGTGCTGCTTCCTATGCATAGAGACAGACAGCTGAAGGGCATATAGCCTAAAAGCACTTAAATTTTCTGTATTTCTGTTAAATGCGTGTTAAAACGAAATTTGTTTGCCTCGAGCCAAAAATGCAATCCTTTGATATCCCCCCCCCCATACTATCTACGCCAATGATGGAACAGTTTGACTGATGCAATGATCTTTTATCCTAGACAGCCTGTTTATTTACGTACGTATGTATGTATTTATTTAAAAGATTCATATAGCTGTCCATCTTAAGTTATCTGGGCTGCTTTTGAAGGGGGCTTTAAAGAAATAGATCTGTATTACACCAGGGGTGATGCCTTCTCCGTTGATGGAAAAGTTTGTATCTGTAGTTTGTGACCAGCCTAGGCAATTAATAAAGACGCCAGGGAATTTCTAGAAGCCTGGCGCTCTGACAAATCATCAATAGACATTAACAACATTTGTAGACTGTGCAAAAGAGACAATCAACCAGCCTAAAAGAGAACCAAAAAGGACCCCAGCACATCTCCTCCAGCAATCAACACCCAGATGAGCATAGATTAACTCCAAGGTTAATTAATTTATTTATTTAATGGTTTGATTTATATGCCGCCCTTCTCCGGAGACTCAGGGTGTCTTACAATGCGTTAAGCAATAGCCTTCATACTTTCGTATGTACCTGCTTAGTAGGGCTTTTGGGCCCTCCTAAGCAGTGTTCTTTTTTATACAAAGTCAGCTTATTGTCCCCACAATCCGGGTCCTCATTTTACCTACCTCGGAAGGATGGAAGGCTGAGTCAACCTTGAGCCTGGTGAGATTTGAACTTGCAGTAATTGCAGGCAGCTGGTGTTACTTAACAGCACTTTAGTCTGCTGTGCCACCAAGGCTCTTGGTAATATCAGACCAACAAGAAGCAAACAATATCCCAGTCAAGAAACTGCCAAAGAAGCCAACAGCCATTGTGCAAACCGAAGCATTATGACATTAAGATTTTTTTTTAAAAAAAATCCAATCTGATTTAGTTTTATGGGTACACGGGGTGATAATTTCTGTTGGCTTTGAACAAGGAAAAATGCGTGCATGCAAGTTGTAACAAGCCCATTCTCTTTTAATGCTTCTTTTTTTTTTCTTTTGAAAAATTCACTTTTGTATTTCCTTTGAATGTATGTGTGTGTGTGTGTGTGTGTGTGTGTGTGTGTGTGTGTGTGTGTGTTTTAAAAGCCCATTTTTCTTCAACCAGAGAGCATTTCAGTAGAGGGCAGAGTCCTCTTATCAATATTGTATTGTGTTAAATCGAATTATATTTTGGATGTCAAAGTTAGGATCATGGGAGTTATTCTTTTTAGGAAAAAAAAAACCAATGTAAAATTCATGGTTGTACCGAGTTGTTGAAAAGGAAGCCAAAATTTAACATGGTTGACAAACATGGGTTTTACAATGAGATCCCTGACATATCAAATAATTAAGCATGAAACCACAAATAGGTTATAATTTCATGTTCAGAACAAAGCTTTCTGTGCAGCTATTTTGATTGTTTTGAGGTTTGCCCTGAAAAATGCATCTCTCAATAGAGCTAAACTGGGTTTAGTGGTGGGAAAATGTGCTGTAGGTCAAACCCAGTGGTGAAATCCAATTTTTTTTACTACCGGTTCTGTGGGTGTGACTTGGTGGGCGTGGCAGGGGAAGGATACTGCAAAATCTCCATTCCCACCCCAGGGAAAGGCTACTGCAAAATCCCCATTTCTACTCCACTCCTGGGGGAAGGCTACTGCAAAATCCCCATTCCCTCCCGACTCCTGGGGGAAGGCTACTACAAAATCCCCATTCCCTCTCCATTCCTGGGGGAAGGATACTGCAAAATCCCCATTTCCACCCCACTCCAGGGGAAGGGTACTGCTAAATCCCCATTCCCTCCCCATTCCTGGGGGAAGGATATTGCAAAATCTCAATTCCCACCCTACTCTGGGGCCAGCCAGAGGTGGTATTCGTCAGTTCTTCGAACTACTCAAAATTTCCGCTGCTGGTTCTCCAGAACCTGTCAGAACCTGCTAGATTTCACTCCTGGTCAAACCTAGAACAAAACTCTAAAAATTCAAGAGGTTTGTTTCACGCTAAGGATGCTCAGACGTCTCTTTTAAACTTGGAACCAGGTTAGAGATATTTTGTGCCTCCCTACAGCTAAACTCAACGCAATTTCTAGAACGTTCTCCTTAACTCCGCCTCTCTCTTTCGCACCCAGTTGCTCTGCCCCCAGAAAAGACAGAGGGAGCTTGCAGTGGTGATGAGAAGAAAGCAGAAAAGGAAACCGATGGCCGCGCAAATGCCAAGAAGCAGCTAAAATTTGAGGTAAGCATGTTGGTCTTTTGCAAGTTGCTCTTAAGATCTTGAAAAGACGGTCGTTTCCATCCAACTTGACTCCTAATCGGCTCCATATTAGTGGTTTTGCGAAGGCAAGCGTCGTTCGAAACAGCGATGCTGGTTTGGTTCCAAACATTTGGGGAGTGTTCTGAGGTCAGGACGGCTCTGGTTCGCGCTTGGAACCCTTCCAGAAGAGTTGGAACAAGATCAGAACGCTTCCAGAAACGATGAAATAACCCATTTTTGAACTTGAAACGGCATTTTGGAGTCTTGAAATGTTTTGTCTTTGAAACATTTCACAAGCCTGCTTCAATGCGTGTCCTGTTTTCCTGGAAGATAGAAGAAGCTTCAAGAGTTCAGAGAACTGCTAGCTGCGTGCCCTATTTGGGAGTGCATTCTAAATATTGGAGAGGATTATCTTGTGTGTGACGTTGTTGTTGTTGTTAGTTGCAAAATCGTATCTGATCCATCGCAACCCCATGGACAACGTTCCTCCAGGCCTTCCTGTCCTCTACCATCCTCCGGAGTCCATTTAAGCTCATGCCGACTGCTTCAGTGACTCCATCCAGCCACCTCGTTCTCTGTCGTCCCCTTCTTCTTTTGCCCTCCATCGTTCCCAGCATGAGGCTCTTCTCCAGGGAGTCCTTCCTTCTCATTAGGTGGCCACAGTATTTGAGTTCCATCTTCAGGATCTGGCCTTCTAAAGAGCAGTCAGGGTTGATCTCCTCTAGGACTGACCGGTTTGATCACCTTGCAGTCCAAGGGACTCGCAGGAGTCTTCTCCAGCACCAGAGTTCAAAGGCCTCAATTCTTTGGCCCTCAGCCTTCCTTATGGTCCAACTTTCACAGACATACATTGCAACTGGGAAAACCATAGCCTGGACTATATGCACATTTGTTGGCAGGGTGATGTCTCTGCTTTTTAGTAAGTGCTGCTGGTTGGGGGATTCTGGGAGTTGAAGTCCACCCATCTTCAAGCTACCAAGGTTGAGAAACACTGCTCTAGATTCATGCCCAATTGGCCTGCAGCACTAGCTAACCTTAGCTGATCTGGAAAAGCTAAGCCAGACCAGGTTCGATCAGGACCACCAGGAGTGTAGACTAGACTGAGAAACTAGAAAAAACAACAAATTGAAAGGAGAAGAAAAAAAAACCTGGATAGCTCATTCCAAGAAATCACTAGGAATCAAACTTGGTTCGAGAGAGACCTTTTATTTGGTGGTGTTCTTGTGTATGCAGTAGTTCCATGCGTGCCAGCCAAACACCACAGATCCTAACCGTGGCAAAAATTTGTGTGTGTTTGTGTATTATTCCTATGTCTCATGAACTGGCGCTACTGAAGTCTCTCTGCTAGCTGTCATCACGCTTCTTTCTCCGAGTTTCTGTTTTCTTACTTTCTTGCCAAAGGTGATCAGTATGTTGTTGTTGTAAAAGATACAGATAATGCTGGGAGTAAACAGAGCCAATTACAACTACGTAAGTGATCTAATTCTCCTCCCCGAGTATAAATTCAGCTAAGTAGACAGATTAAGAGCCTTCCGAGGTTGGCTGTGATCTTGCCAAAATGGTTCCAGGACTGTTCCAGGACTGATAACTGAAGTTGGAAAAGAATAGGCTTTCATCTTTTCTTTTTTTTTCGCCCCCTCTCCTATGCCTCCTGGATTGCTCTTTCAAAATATAATTAGTGAATCAAACAGAGAGAGATCCTTGAAAAAAATAGGGACTTTTCCTGTAGTTTCATTGATATCTAACACAGTCAATGGTTTCTATGATTTGAGTGGCTTTAAGATTAAGTCTCTCCCTCCCTCCCTCCTTCCCTTCTCCCTGCCTCCCTTCCTCTCTCTCTCCTCTACTCTTCTATCTCCTTCCTTCCCTCTCTTCCTCTCTTCCTTCACCCGCTCTCTTTTCCCTCTACTCTTCTATCTTCTTCCTTCCTTCCCTCTCTCCCTCCCTCTCTCTTTTCCCTCTACTCTTCTATCTCCTTCCTTCCTTCCCTCCCTTCCTCTCTTCCTTCACCCTCTCTCTTTTCCCTCTACTCTTCTATCTTCTTCCTTCCTAGAGCCATGGTGGCGCAGTGGTTAGAGTGCAGTACTGCAGGCCACTTCTGCTGACTGCTGATTGCCAGCAGTCTGGCAGTTCAAATCCCACCGGCTCAAGGTTGATTTCAGCCTTCCATCCTTCCGAGGTCGGTAAAATGAGGGGCCAGATTGTTGGAGGCAATATGCTGATTCTGTAAAACCACTTAGAGAGGACTGTAAAAGCACTGTGAAGCAGTATATAAGTCTAAGTGCTATTGCTTCCCTATCTCCCTCTCTTCCTTTTCTGTACTTTTCTCTCTCCTTCCTTCCTTCCGTCTCTCCCTCCCTCCCCACATAACACCTCATATCAAAAACTGTTGATAAGAAAGACAAAAAAAACTCTGGATAGTGGACTCAGCAGTACTTGGAGACAGCATAACAGTTGAGAAACAAATGGAGAAAATCCCAAAATATAAAGTCTTGGCAAACAGAAGTGTAATGAACATGGCAAAAGAAAGCAAAGATAGCACCAGTGATAATAATTGGTGCCTTGGTTCAATCCCAAAACCTCTGAAGCACATTTGAATATCTGTCGGCATTGACAAACTCCCCACCAGTCAATTGCAAAAGGGCAGCTTGACTTGGAGCAGCTTACATCCTGCAACGATATCTTTTCACACCATCGAAGAACAGCATCTGCCCATCCCAGGACCTCGGGGGAAGGACTCGATAAGTGGATAAAAATGCCAAATCCAGTCGGACTGCGTGATTAGCCGTCAAGATACCCTGTGCTGATTTCTATCTCCCGGCTGTGCAAGACAGAAGCATCTCCTCCTGTGTCAGGTGTGGAGTGGGGGCACCTGCATGTGCCCGCTTGCATTTCAGATCAGAGTTTCTCAGTGGTGCAAGCGAGGGCCTAAGCACCCAGGAGGCAGCTTTCATTTTATGACAGGGCACTGAAACTACGACAGACAGCCAAAGAGGTCTAAATCGGAGGCTTTTAAAGAAGCTGAGAATGTTTGTGTAATCTGAACCTCCACTTCCACAACTGTGTAGGGGTCTTTTGGCAGCTTTCAAGCAGGGGCCTGTAACAAGCAAGAGACGGCTGCCTTTGAACTCAGCGGGGAACTGGGGGCTTTACCGTTAACTGCTGTAGGGAATTGGTTTCAAGTCAGCAGATCAAGGAGGTATTTCAGGCCTTCCATCTTGCCAGAGCTATTTGGAAGTGTTTATTTTCCTTGAGTGCAACAGCTTTTCTTTTAATTGGCCCCCATGCCTTCCTTCGCTCTCCCCGTGACTCCGATCACGCGAGTGCCACAGAAGGAAGGCGAAGGTCCTGTAAAGTTTGAGGTGAGGCCTCGGATTGAAACGAGACGGTTGTGCAAACAGTTTTTCCTCCTTGGAAAAAACTCTTTTTAAGACTGAAACTGGAAAGCTCCCTAGTTTAATTCTTACCTTAGCCAGGTAAGAAGACCCAGGTGTCCTTTCAGGAACTATAAGTAAGTCCTCGACTTACAACAACAGCTCGTTTAGTGACCATTCAACGTTACCGCAGCACTGAAAAAAAGTGACTTTTTTCACACGTACGACTTAACGTGGCAGCATCACATGATCAAAATCCAGACTCTTGGCAACTGATTGGTATTTATGACGGTTGCAGCGTCCCGGGGTCATGTGATCTGTCCACATCTGCCAACATATAACTTTCTGCCACATAGAAAGAACCACCGCCATTTAGGACCTCCCCCTCCTCTTCTTCTCCATAGGTAGTCCAGAAGGACAGCAAAGTTGATGGGGGTCAAAAGCCTCTGAGAGACTTAAGGGAGGGAAGGATCGTTGCACCATACCAGACCTGGCTCCACCAGTAGTCATCAACATGCATGGCCAGTGCTGTCTCAGAATTACGCCTTGAATAGTCTTCAAGGACAGCTCTAATGAAAGGGTCTAGATCAAGGGTTCTCACCCTGTGGTCAGATGAACAGATTAACAGAGTTGGAAGGGACTTTGTAGGTCATGTAGTCCAAGCCCCCCTCCTGCCCAAGCAGGAGACCCTACACCATTTCTGACAGGTGGCTCTTCTTGAAAGCTTCCAGTCTCTTCTTGAAAGCTTCCAGTGATGAAGTTCCCAAGGTCCATGGATTCCTGAGGAACACAATATCACAGGGGGTTCGTGAATTGTTTGTTAAGTCTAGTGTTTTAAATCTTGAGTTAAGTCTTGGGGGGTCTGTGGCCATGGTCCATGGCCACAAAAGGTATTTAAAGGGGAGTCCATGGTGGGAAAAAAGGTTGAGAACCACTGATCTAGATTATCTGTTCCTTGGAGGGCCTTTTGAAGCCACAGCTTAACCACTTTCTCAACACTCACTGCTAATAAAAGCAACATTAAAGAGATTTTCTCCTTTGGAAAAGCATCTTCAAACATAAAGTATGTTTTAGACAACAACTAGCATTTTGTTTTGGTTAATCTAACACACGTTTTTTGTGTGTTCCTTAGGAATTGCAGTGCGATGTGTCTGTTGAGGAAGACAACAGGCAAGAATGGACCTTCACTCTCTACGATTTCGACAACAATGGCAGAGTCACCCGTGAGGTAAGTCAAATTACACCCTAAAACAGCACCGGATAAAAACAAGGGCAAAGTAAATTGAGAAAAGGTCAATTATACAAGTCATAAATCAATACATTTCTAGGTCAGGAGACCATGAATGTTACACGTGACTGAAATGTTACTGATTCATTTTCTATAGTTTTTGTTTTTTTTTAGATAAATCCAGGCACTCATCCTTTATGGCAGGGGTCTCCAAACTTGGCAATTTTAAGACTGGTGGACTTCAACTCCCAGAATTCCTCATCCACAAGTTTCCAAATTTGGAGATCCCTGTTCTTTGGAATGCTTTTGAGATACGTATTTGGAATGTTTTTCATAGATACTAAAAATGACCTGAGTACAACGGGGTTGTGGGTTCAAAGATCTTTCTCTCTTCATCTAATCTAAGTAGGAGACTTGCTTCTCAAATGCATTTGTCTACACCAGGTAGTAGATGTCAATGGAGATTCTCAGTCATCCAGGTCATGGTTGTCCCAAAAAGTATTTTTTCAAGAGGCAACTGGACTTTCTGGTTTTTCTTTGAAGATGTCTCGCTTCTCATCCAAGAAGCTTTTGTTAAAAAAGAAGAAAAAAGAAGAGCTCTGAAGAAGCTTCTTGGCTGAGAAGTGAAACGTCTTCAAAGAAAAACCAGAAAGTTTACTTGCCTCTTGAAAAAGCACTTTGGGGAATATCAGGTAGTAATAGTTTGATATGTAGATCCTCATTGTATGGATGGACTCAGCTGGAATAGCATTGCTTTAGCAGTGATGTCAGAAAATCTGCCTTTAGATTAATTTGATCTGTGGATCAAACCTCCACAGAACTGGTTCGTATGTGTTGAAATCCTTGCCTGAATTTGCAATCCTGAATGAACATTTATTAATATTAACTAATTAATTAATACACATTAACAATATATGTTATGGCTGGATTATTATTTATCCTTCATATTTTAGCAATAGCACTTAGACTTATATACCACTTCACAGTGCTTTGCAGCCCTCTCTAAGTAGTGTACAGAGTCAGCCTATTGTCCCCAACAATCTGGGTCCTCATTTTAGCCACCTGGGAAGGATAGAAGGCTGAGTCAACCTTGAGCCTGGTGAGATTCGAACTGCCAAATTGCAGGCAGACGGCAGTCAGCAGAAATAGCCTGCAGTACTGCACTCTAACCACTGCCCCACCGTGGCTCATTATTATCTCCTTTATTCCCCCCTCTTATTGGTATTATGATTATTGCTCTGTTGCTTTGCATGTACACTGAGAGCTTCTGCAACAGAGACAAATTCCTTGTGTGTTTAATCATACTTGGCCATATAAAGTATTCCGTTCAATTCAAGATATGCCCTCTTTTTAATGGTTCTGCTTTTAGAATACCAGAAGTTCTTGTCTTTTGCACTTGGCATTGTTTGAAGTCAAGGATTAGCACCGTGCATGTATGTATGTGTGCGTGTTTCAGGAACGTTTTAAAAGTGCGAATCTGGAAAGCGATAAACATCTGAGACAAATTATTCTTTAAACAGAGTGTCAAGAAAGCGCCCTTTGCAAATATTAAATCCTTTCTGGCTCTTCCAATTGCTGTCAGAACGGAGCCAATAAAATAGCAGAAGTCCTACAGCTGGACTGATAATCACATTTATCACAAGGAGAAGGGATCTAAGACACAAAGAGCAATAAGACTTTCCAAAGTGTGAAGATTTTTGCTGCAAAACTCACATGCTGTTATAGATTTTAGAAGTGACACGTCCCACCAACTGTATAACGCCGTGATGGTGAGCCTATGGCATGCATGTCATAGGTGGCACGTGGAGCCATATCTGTGGGCATGCAAGCATTGCCCTAGCTCAGCTCCAGCGTGCATCTGCGCGCCGGCCAGCTGATTTTCCAGCCTTGCGGTCCATCGGAAGTCGGGAAATGGGTCGTTTCCGGCCTCCAGGGGGATGGGTAAGGCTGTTTTCGCCCTCCCCAGACTCCAAGAAAGCCTCTGGAGCCTGAGGAAGGTGAAAAATGGGCCTACTGGGCCCACCGGTAACCTTTTTGCCGTCGCATGCTAAAAGCGAAGGGAGCGCAGTGGAGTTGCATGCGTATGTGGGGTGTGTGTCACACATGCATGCACGGGTGTGTGTGCTGGGGGGCATTGAATTATGGGTGTGGGCACACACGTGCATGACCCCCCCACTCCCCCTGTTTTTGGCATTTGATGGCCAAAAGGTTAGCCATCCCTGGTATAAGGGGCAATTTTTCAGGCCAAGCTCTCGAGCGTCGCTCAATCTTTCCAGGTTCTTCTGTTAGCCCGGATTTAACCTCGCACCCATGAAATATCAAACACGCAAAGTCTATTCCTGGAATTTGTGTCTCTCTCTACCTTCTTGTCCGTAGGGCATTGCGTTTTGGTAGTGTGTTATACCGGCAATTTGTGTGTCTAGATGAGATTCGCACCATGACAAGGTGAGAACGCAGAATTCCTGTGGATTCAGCAAGGCCCGGAGGGGTGTGTGTGTGTGTGTGTGTGTGTGTGTGTGTGTGTGTAAAAAGCGGCAAAGCTTTAGCCAAGTGTGAAGTGTGGTTATTTCTGAGGTGGTGAATTAGAGAGCAAATCGGCATTTCAGAAAGAACTGGGTTGCCCATGGGTTGTTACGAAGGCTGAGTGTTGTTCTTTGTGAATAACTTAGTGGATGCCCTATAGTTTTAAGGCCTTTCGTGAGGAGATCTGTGTTACTCCAGCTTCTGAGAGGTGAAGAGAGATACCAAGAGGATGTAAAAGAAAGAAAGAAAAATGAATATAGGAAGAGAACCTCTGCTCCAAGCACTAATAGACTCATTTCTGCTTTCTCTCTCTTCCCCCCACCCACCCAAAACATTCAAGATTTTTAATTTAATTTTATTTTTATGGGTTTAAGCCATCAAAATGCTTTGGATAAGGAAGAGAGAAAATCCAGCTGTTGCGTTTGAAGTTAAGACTGAAGAAAGATGTTTCTGGGATAGATGAATGCCGAACGTCGGTGCAAAGCTAGAATGACATTTGGAAGGGAATGCGTGGATATCTGGAATTACTTTTCACTGCACTTACAAAGCCACAATCGTTTTTCAAACACGGGGAGGCTTTTAATTAGCCCACCCTTATTAAGCTTAGAGGTTTTACATCTTAAAAAGCCATTCACTTTTAAATCTCTAGTGTCGGTATTTTTCAGGGAACTCCACATGGACGGTACTAACTAGGGTGATTAGATTGTTACCAGTTTTCTTTTAAAATTTACCAGAATTTCTTCCAACATCACAGCAAGCACAACCAAACACAGCATTTTGTACAGGGATAAGCATTATTCAGGAGGTAGAGCCTCAACGTTTTCTGCTTCGAGAAGTTGGAGTAGAGATTGGGCTTTCTCCAGTGGTGAAATCCAATTTTTTTTTACTACTGGTTCTGTGGGCGTGGCTTGGTGGGCATGGCATGGCTTGGTAGGCGTGGCTTGGTGGGCATGGCAGGGAAAGGTTACTGCAAAATCCCCATTTCCTCCTGATCAGCTGGGATTCGGGAGGCAGAGAATAATAGATGGGAGCGGGGCCAGTCAGAGGCGGTATTTACCGGTTCTCCGAACTACTCAAAATTTCTGCTACCGGTTCTCCAGAACTGGTCAGAACCTGCTGAAACCCACCTCTGAATACCGGTATATATTGGGCAGAATATTGGGCTCCTGCCACGCCCACCAAGCCACACCCACTGAACCAGTAGTAAAAAAATTTAAATCCCACCGTTGATATTGGGGATATGAATATATTTCCTTTACCTGAAAAGTATCTTAGATCCTGATGACTGAAACCATTTGGGTGCTAATTAACTGACCCAGAAACTTTTCACAATTGCTCCATAATTGTAATTTTACAATCATTGAATATCCTCTGCCTTCCTGGAAAGCCAGGAAGGGTTTGAGCTGCGGTAATATTACCAAATATTCCTAGCTCTTCGAACTGTCAAGTGTGGGATTTCAGACCGTTGGTAAGAATTACCGTTTCTGTAAAGGAAATAAGCTAAGTGTGACTACTGGCAGAGTAAACACTTATCATTGGCGGTTTTACACATGTATTTTCTTCTGTCTCTAGGATATTACAAGCCTGCTTCATACCATCTATGAAGTTGTGGATGCTTCTGTCAATCATTCACCCAACTCTAGTAAAACGCTGAGGGTTAAACTCACTGTTGCTCCGGATGGGAGCCAGAAGAAGAGAAGCATCATGCTGAACCACACTGGTAAGATTTGATTTGGGCCTTTCTTCCTTCGCCAATCAAAAAAAAAAAAAAATCATAAGATATTTCTGTTCTAACCTAGGCTTCCTGAGAAAGCATATATCACAATCTTAGTCCCAAAAAAAACTCTTATTGAGACGGTTGTGAATTACGGTCATTCACAGCCCGTAATGATTCACAAACGGTCTGTGAAGATTCCGACAGATGTCTGCTCGAGTTGACACAGTCTTTCAGGGTAATGTTGATAAGCACCCACCTTTATCTCCCTTGAAACGCTGCCAGAGACCTAATTGCCAATTAGTTTTGCAAGGCCAAATAGGTTAGAACAATTAATCAGTGGAACAACTTGCCTCCAGAAGTTGTGAATGCTCCAACACTGGAAGTTGTTAAGAAGATGTTGGATAACCATTGGTCTGAATTGGTGTAGGTTTTCCTGCCTGAGCAGGGGGTTGGACTAGACCGCCAAGGTCCTTTCTGTTATTATATTCTATTCTTTTTTCCTGCCTTCAAGGCTGGATGCAAAGAAATGCACCTGTCTACCTATTTTTCACCAAGAATAGATGTATCCTGTTTAGTTGGGCTGTGCCAGGAAATCAATAAGAAGAGAGGAAATAACCATCTCTCTTTCTCTTCCCCTCCCCTCTGTGTGTGTGTTTGTGTGTGTGTGTTGTGAAAGCAGATCTTCAAAGCTCAAGGCATCGAGCAGAGAGCAAAGCTGGTGAAGAAGCAAGAAGTTGTGACAAGAAGCCAAGGGGTTCCCTCAGGTAAACTGGAGCAAAATGTTTTATCTCTCTCTGGGGAAATGCCACGCTAGATAGCCTTGGATTTAAGCATTCAGTTTAGCACTTCTGGAAACAATGCTGTGCCCAAGATACATTTCCCCTATAGGATGTCCCACATTAACAAGGATGGCCCCATATTAACACGGCACGGTTCAGAAGCTCAGAACCAAGATGGTTGAACCTGTCAAATTAAATTATTGATGCATGTTGAAGTTGATATCCGTTTAAGTCTTAGCCCATTTGATGAAAAATAAAACTGTCTCTACCTCCCCGCAAACCAGGAGTGAAATCCAGCAGGTTCTGACAGGTTCTGGAGAACCGGTAGTGGAAATTTTGAATAGTTCGGAGAACTGGCAAATACCATCTCTGGCTGGCCCCAGAGTAGGGTGGGAATGGAGATTTTGCAATATCCTTTCCCCAGGAATGGGGAGGGAATGGGGATTTTGCAGTATCCTTCCCCTGCCACGCCCACCGAGCCACGCCTACAGAACCGGTAGTAAAAAAAAATGTGAATTCCACCACTACCACAAACCAAGGAAGAATGGACATCACCGCTGAACTTCCTTCTTGTTAACGATATGTGTGACTTGAATTGAAAGGTTAGCATTTTAATTTTAAAAAAACTAGCGAAAACAAAACACCAACAATTACAAAGTTTTGCAAAGCAGCCAGGCTGCAAACAAGGAGTCCTCTGGTAGTTTTCTCATTCAAGGATTAACCAACTCTGAGCCTCTTTGCTGCTCAGCGCAACCCAAGTCAACTATCTGCTGTCTCCTGTTGTAGGAGAATGAGTCGCAGAAACTGGGGATGGAGTTAAAAGGGGAATCAGCCTAGAATCGTTATGTAGCCATAAATGGACTGAGCCCGACCTCCCTTGAATTCTGTGGACCCTTATCTAATTCCAAGCAGGTGCTAACCTTGCGTTGAGAAGATTCCTGTGCATGGGTTCTTAGCAATAAATCAGGTAAATGGGACCCTCACATGTGGACCTGGCCTTTCGTGCTTGACACCTGTTGAGAATTTCAATTTAAAGTCCTTTTAAAGAAAAATAAGAATAAAAGTCAGGGGACTTGGAGGACATGTTTCTCTGAAATCTAAACCATTTCTGAAAGGCTCTAGTTCAGTGATGATTAACCTTTTTGGTGCCAAAGCACGCGCGCGCACGCATGAATGCATGTGCGCATGCCACAATCCCCAAAATGTAATGTGAGCTTCCCTGTGCATGCTTCCCCCCCCCCCCCCCGTGCATGCACCCCAGGCCCTCATTTTGGCTTCCAGGTTGGTGCAGGAGGCTTTTCAGGCCCAAAACGGGATGCAGGAGGGGGCTCGCGATCTCCACAGTTTCTACCCCCATCGCGTCCTAGCTTTCTCCTGCCTTCCGTGCCTTCTCCGATCTTTGCAGTTTCTACCCCCATCGCGTCCTAACTTTCTCCTGCATTCCTGCCACGGAGAGGCACCTGCGGAGATCAGGGAAGGCCCCACCCCCGTGCATGCATGGCACAGACCCGAAAACCAGCTGGCTGACGGGAGGTGCGCACATGTGCAGTGAAGCTGGGCTGGGGCAATGTTGGTGTACCTGCAGAAAGGGCTCTGTGTGCCACCTGTGGTACGTGTGACATAGGTTCGCCATCAGGGCTCTAGTTCTTCTAATTTTCTAGATTAAAATTCTGTGTCACCAAGGCGACTCTAGATTGTCTCATCAAGGTATCTTCCAGCCCTTCTTCTTTCACCAATGCTTTCCACTGAAGATGCCAGAAGTTGAAACTAAAGTTTCCTTCCCAGAAAGCCTACAACCCGCCAATAAATGTAGAATCGTATCAACATTTCAGCACGAGGCTTAGTTTCTAAAGGCATTCGCTCGCATGGCACACGATGAAACTAATAGGCAACCTGTAATTGGCGAATAGGTACCATCATGGAGAATCCAAGCCTGAACCGAATGGATGCTACCATCACTGCGTTGATGAAAACATTGAAAGGAGGAACCACTATTTAGATCTCGCAGGAATAGAAAACTACACATCGAAGTTTGGGCCAGGTATGTTGCATCCATGCCTTGCAATTCATTCCAGATCCTGTTATCTTTTGAAACGGGACCATCTGGTTTACTTGGAGAGTGGGCCATGCTGAGTATCCAGAGATCAGGATGCATTTTGAGACTTGGAGCAATGCTCCTGGAAAGGGCTGAAACCAGTAGTGTCAGCTTTGGAAGCCATATTAGGCCGGAAGCTTCCATGCTGCCACCTTCTCATGTGTGGGAAAGTAGGAGGGGGGGATTTAGTAGAGGGGCTGTCTGTAGACATAATAGCATTCTTCCTGTTGGTCAAGGTCAGGCCTTGCCTGCATCTGGAGAAGGAGTGGTCAGAGTGCTGTCTCGAGATGGGACAGATGCAGGGGTGAAATGCTCCCGGTTCGGACCGGATTGCCCGATGTGGTAGTGATGGCAGCGGGTGGTTCGGAGAACCGGTAGCAAAAATCCTTGCGCCCACCACCACCACCACCACCACCATTCCCAGCTGAAGCTTAAGGTTGATTCAGACTTCCATCCTTCCGAGGTGGGTAAAATGAGGACCCAAATTGTTGGGGACAATAGGCTGATTCTGTAAACCGCTTAGAGAGGGCTGTAAAGCACTGCGTAGTGGTATATAAGTCTAAGTGCTATTGCTATTTTCAGCAGGAGTCATTAAGGCAGCCGCCAATGTCCGTTAAATCAGAGGAGAGAATTCGCTCATGTTGCTCTGCAATTTTTAAAAAGATCTTTTGTTGTTTCGTAGGCTCTCCACCGATCGCTCAGAAGCACAATCCAACCGTTCGAGTTGCCAATCAAACAAGATCCCGTTCCCATGAGCCAGAGGTCTTCCACGCCCACCAGCGGAGGTCCCCTGTGGTCGATCCTGCCCATATCAACTTAATGGAAGCTTCGTATGCAAAGCTGGCAGAAATTCAGCAGAGGCTGCGAAGTCAAGAGGCCAGCAGGCATTTTGTGAAGTCTCCCAAGGCTCAAAGCAAAAACACGGCTTCCGTTCACACCGGAAGGGCGATGAGAAGTAAACCCATCCAAGGAGTACCGCTTCCCATGGCTTCTCCTACTGCACGGGTAGGCCAGAACCTACCTTACCACCCCATGCAGTCTCAGCAGACTTACAAGAAACATAAGCAGAGGGCAAAAGAGACTCACCAAGTGTGCAAAAGCTTCCCAGCTCCAGGGACAGTGGTGGAAAAAGAGCACGTCCGAGATCTGCCTGCGGTCATCTTATATGAAGGCCAAGTTGGGCAGATGATCCAGAGACATGAACACCATCATCATCACGAGCATCATCACCACTATCACCACTTCTACCAGACATGAAATGGACTTCTCCCTCTCCCACCTCTTGGGAAGTTCTCCCACCACATGAAGGAAGGCGTGTTTGTGGCCTCTTGGGGGAAAAAAGATCAGTGTTGTCCTTATTCATGTTAGTATTGTTGCTATAACATTAATATTCTGCTAAAGCTATTTTAGAAGTTGTATGGAAAACACTAAAAAAAATAATAATGATGATGATAATAATAATAACAATTACCTAACATTATTTATATTATGTGGAACTGTATCACTTACTTTAATAACTTGTGGTTTTTATTATTTTGGAAAGAATTGGCTTGTTCAACACACACACACACACACCAGTGGTGGGATACAACCAGTGTAACAACTGGTTTGCTGAGGTCAGTATAGCAAAGGGGCGGGCAGGCGGGCCCACCTGATCGTTGGAGCGAACCTGTTCGCTCTCAGTTGATTGTCGGGGCTACCGGTTCGAGTGAACCAATCCGAACCAGCTGAATACCACCTCTGACATACACATAAGAAAACAGCCATAGATATCCTTATGGGAATCTTCACATGAACTCTTCGTGTCTTCGGAGAACACATGAAAGGGTGTGTGGAACTAGGTCCACTCCCAGAAATGTACACCTCAAATTTCATCAGAAGTTTGTGAGAAGTTCTCCGTGGTCATGTGTGAAGACCTCTTCAAGGAGAACTTCACATTGCCTCTTTGAGCGTAGATGTTCTCTAAGCAAAACTCTGGAGAACTTTCTACTGGACGGGTGTTAAGAGGTGAGTGGGATTCGGATGGTGGGAAATCGGTAGTTGAACATACATCTTGGTTCATGTGATGAGCTGTGTTCAAAATCTTAAGAGACGCCATTGAAGCAAGCTTTCCGTTGTGATTTTAGAAAAGAGGCTTTGAACAAATGGTTAGATACCTAGTTTGTTGCACAGGTTGGCTTACGTCATGGAAACCTGTCAGCAATTTCAAAAATACAAAATAGTTGCTACCTCTTGGATAATTCAAAACTTCTTATTTGACTGAATGTGCTGCCGGAAAGGAAGGGCTGATGGAACCAGGGAAGGGATTTTTTTTTTACTTGATTGCATTCATGTAGCCTGCTACTATTTTACTACTCATCACTTTGTTAGCTATCCCTTAATAGTAGTGATGAGGAAATGGTTCAATTGCTCATTAAAAAAGCTACGATGTCCAAACTTGTTATTATTTCCATTGTTTTTTAATGGCCACCTTTATAGGTTAGGTCATTTTAAACATTTTTTTTTCTTGCCATATTGCCATATCTTTAGATTAGAAGGTCTGTAGGAATTTGTGGTGTTCGGGCAACAGAAAAGCACGATCAATCTTGAATTAACACAGGAGACCATCTCTGCTGCTTGCCACTACTCCTAATAATAGCTAGCAAGGGGTTTCTGGCATCTTAAGGTACTTATGGTTTAGGAGAGCATATATGTAGCTCAGGATTGAACCGTGGAGTCCTTGGTGGTCTCTGAGCTTGGTCATTACCAAGGATTTCATGGTTCGTATGGTACTAGAAGGCAAGTGGCCTTCCTTTTGAGATGTTGCTCTGAGATGATACGAACAAGTGACTTGCTCTTAGTTTCAGATCATTTCTGCTGGTCTTTTCAAAGTGTCCCCCCACCACCATATTCTCAGATGAGACTGAAGATCAGAGTCAGAATGACCAGGGACTTTCTTGAGGTTTGTTATAAAGACTAACAGTGTATTATATAGTCAGCAAAATAACCGGGTTCACAAGTGTCCTGTTTTAGGCCATAATCCAACAGATCATGATTTATGGATTCTTCTCCACCCAACTGCTATTCTACGTTCGACCGTTCTTATTCCACTTATGAAATGGAAGTAAGGGCTGTATGACAAAGAGCCTACTATACGTTCCTTTCTCACAACTACTCTTGTGAGACCCATAATCTCCCTAAGGAAGAGCCAACATCACCTCTTCTCCCGCTATAAAGAGTAGAAGCAGAGTAGCTGAAAGGGAAATGGAATTAAGCCTGACCCTCACATTACACAAGGGCCTTGTTGTTTTGTGTTGTTTTGTGTTGAGTTTTACAAGACAGTAAAAGGGTGCTCTGGATTCCCTTCCTTCTCCTCCCTCCCCCCCTCCCCATTTCCTCTGGCTATATAATCTTGATTTTTATCCCCCTCCCCAGCAAGAAATCCAAAGGGGATTTTCTTGTTGTTATTGAAACAATAGAGGGAACTTTGACCACTTGTGTGTAATTATTTTGAAAACGGTATGCAATTCAGGATTGTTGTTGTTGTTTTTAGGTTGCTGTTTATGTTTACAAAATGCTGAAGTGTTATCAGATGATATTTTTGTTTTTAACAACAACAACAAATCTTTAAAGCTGGGATTTAAATGATTTGAGATGAAGCTGACACAACGCAAGATCAGATGGTTTTGAGGGTCGAGACCAGAAGTATTGGTTAATTAGCATTGGTCTCAAAAGAAAAAAGAAAAAGAGGGGAAAAAAAATAAGCTTTCGGGTTTTTTTCCCTCCCCACTCCTGGTGAACCTTTTCAAAACAAATCGAAATGTATGTTCTTGTAGGTTATTTTCTCTCTTTTGCCATCAGCTGGCGAGTGTCTTGTTCCGTACCATGACTAGCCTATTCGATTTATTCTCTTGATTTTTCTAAACTTTCCCCCCTGAAATATTTATACATTATTTCTGTTGTTTAGAAACCAGCAGAGGGAAAGTTGGGTCGTAACTTCTCAATTTACCACTGGCTGACTTGTTTTTGGTCCAGCTTTATTTTGCTGCTTGCGTTATTGGTCTTTGGTTTTTCGCCCATATGTGTATATAAATATATATATAGATACATATATATATATATGTATATATATAATTATGGACTGCAGGAAAAAAAATACAATTTACTTGCCTGGTATAGAAGGAATAAGCTTATTTATATGATAGTGTTAAATGAAGTCTGATGTATTCAAGTGATGTTTGTTGTATTGCATGCAAACCCATGAAAAGGAGACATTCCATGGGGGGGGGAGGGGAAATGCAGGGGAGGGGCGGTTGAGAAAGAGTTTCTTTGCTCCTTCGGACTGTTTTAAAAAGCTGAATGTTTTCTACTTCCCTTAGCAACTTGAACAAAAATAATAATAAAATCTGATCTCCTTCTAACCTGAAGAGTCATGAATAGGAAATATTCAAATGTTAACTGGGGGACAGATTAGCAATGGATTAAGGTGTCCTGTCCCTGCCCCCCCCCCAAAAATTAAACCAGTGGGAAATTCAATAAGGGGTAAAAAAAATCAGGAGGAAAGAGCCCATAAGCAACTTTCAAATCCAGTCTAGTGCAGTGGTGAAATCCAATTTTTTTTTACTACCGGTTCTGTGGGCGTGGCTTGTTGGGCGTGGTGTGGCTTGGTGGGGGAAAGATACTGCAAAAATCTCCATTCCCCCCCCCACTTCTGGGGGACGGATATTGCAAAATCTCCATTACCACCCCACTTGGCGGCCAGCCAGAGGTGATATTTGCCTGTTCTCCGAACTACTCAAAATTTCCGCTACAGGTTCTCCAGAACCTGTCAGAACCTTCTGAATAGCACCCCTGGTCTAGTGTTGTCCCAAAAAGCCATGCTTATCAGAAATGATTGTAATATCAAACTATGTCCTCTACTCTGGTAGTATCAAAATCAGGGGTCAACTTCTAAGATGTGTGGACTTCAAATTCAGGAATTCCCCAGCCAGTATAATGGATGAAGAATTCTGGCAGTTGAAGTCCACAAGTCTTAAAAAGTTGCCAAATTTGGACTGAGTAGGATAACCTGCCATGGCCAACTGATCCTGGCCCATCTTGCCATGGCCCGACTCGCCCTGGCCGACAGTTCAACAAGGGATAACTCAACAGAGGGACAAGCAATTTGCAGCGGGCCTTGTCTTGCTTCAGGTTTGAACCTTCTCAAGTTGGAAGTCCTCAAGGCTGGGGTGAGCTGCAATTCTACTCATCTCTCTTTTGGAATTATCCCGCAGCAAGTTGTCCCTCTGCGAATTGGCCGGGGCAAGTCCGCTGGGGGAAGTTGTCTTAGATCAGGGATGTCAAACTCAATTTCATTGAAGGTCGCATCAGGGTAGGGTTTGACTTCAGGGGGGAGCTAGGGGTGTGTGGCCAATTCGACGTCACTTGTGTTGGGGGTGCTTATGGTGGCCCAAGCGCTCTGCCAGTGAAAACAGGCTTCTGAGCTCTGTTTTTGGCTGGGATGGCATCCTGCAACCTCTGCCAGCAAAAACGGAGCTCATGCGGCCCTCCCGAGCTCCATTTTCACTGGCAGGGGCACCGTGGGCGAGTCCTTTGCTGTTTCCAGGACGGCCCTGTGGGCCAGATCAAAGCACCCCACAGGCTGGATCCAGCCTTGAGTTTGACACCCCTGTCCTAGACCCAAGTTTGGAAACTTCTTCCCAAGAAAGTCCAGGCTTCAGCTAGCTAGGGAATTCTGAGATGAGAAGTCAAGTACATTTAGAGAGTACCACAATTGAATGTAAGTGGGGGGGAAAATTACATTAGAATAAGCCACAGAGTGCAAAGAGACCTGATAGAGGAACGCCGGTGTTCCAGATCAGAGATGCTGAAAATACATAGCACCTTATAATTTCCTCTTCGGATTTCTCCCCACCCATTTCTTTTTATGCCTCCTGTTTGGCTTTTCCTTCTAGTTTCCTTCTGAGTTTAGGAGACTTTGACCTACATTGGTTCCTAATCCTCTTGCAATAAGCATTTTTTAGGAGCATAATATCTTCTATTCGATGAAAACATGGAAGTCTTAGCTACTAGAATTCTTCAGGTAATCCAAATATTGGCTAAGCATTTTCAGGTGGCAGTGATTTAACACTCTTCTAAGAGCTTTTTTTTTTTCTTTTTTTTCCTGGGATACACGCCTTTACTAAGGGTAGTTTTAAAGTATAAAGTGTAATGGTATAAATAAAGAATTCTTCTGTGTGTCAGAAATAAAACTCTGCTTTAGATTGTCTAAAGAAAGCACAACGCGAAAGGCTTTTCTAGAGATTCGGAATAATGATGACGGTTGCATTGGCTCACATCTAAGGGTGATCAAAAAATGTGGGTTTTTTTTTCTCATTAAGATAAGAAACTCATTTTCAGTGTATGCTGCTTCAAATTGAAATTTACATGACTAAATGTCTTACTCACAGAAAAAAAAAATGAGTTGAACATTTGGAGCGTGCCGAGAAAGAGGTTATGCTTGAAAGAAGGGACATGAAAGAGTGTCTGTGTTGCTTTGGTAAAGAAAAAGAAAAAGAAAACAACATAGCTGTGTAGAAATCCGAGCTAAAAAAAAAAAGGCAACATTCAGGACAATTGGGTTTCAATAAAGTCAGGAAAACGTTCACCGAAAGAAGAGACATCTGGCGAAAAATAAGAGATGCTGAATTGTACAGGTTTGCCTGACGCTATTAAAAAGAAACCCTGACGAAAATTGCATCTTTATTAACCCGATTGTACAAGATTGTAAGTAATGCAAATTAGCTCTATACTAATACACTGGTCCTTGATTAGAAAGGACTGTGAAAATGTCCGATGTCCGGCAAAGTTGCAGTAGAGAGTTAAGATACAAAGCTAACGGTTGTATGCAGGGGTCTCCAACCTTGGCAACTTTAAGACTTGTGGACTTCAACTCCCAGTATTCCTCAGCCAGCAAAGCTCCACAAATCCACAAGTCTTAAAGTTGCCAAGGTTGGAGACCTCTGGTTGTATGAAACTCTTTGCCAGATGCATTCAGTGGTGGTGACTGATCTGGAACCTGATCTTAGCAGATCTTCCTCCTGTCAAGTAGATAGATTGATCATATCTCCATCCTGGTAAAAGCCTGGAGGCTAATGACTGCCATGTTTTATGGCTGGGATTTCTACTAATCAGTGCAATGGCCTACAGATCTCTTCTGAATTGCCAGACAGCTGGCTTGATTAACTAGGAGTTTGGGGTTTATGAGAGAAGGAACGTCTCTCATAATGGGACAACTGGCCAAGGACAAGTGGCCATGGGACAACTCTCCGTGGACAACTCACTACGGGACAATTCAACAATTTAATTATTTAAAATACAGACAGTCCTCGACCTATGATCAAAATTTCTGTTGTTAGGTGAGAAATTTGTGAAAGGAGTTTTGCCCCATTTTACGATCTTTCTTGACACAGTTGTTAGGGGAATCACTGCAGGGGATAAGTTAGTCACCTGATTTGGCTTTTCCATGGACTTTGCTTGTCCAAAGGTCGCAAAAGGGGATCATGTGACCCCGGAATGCTGAAACTGTTATAAATATGTGTCTGACTGTGGATCACATGATTATGGTGATGCTGCAAAGGTGCTAACTGTGAAAAATGGTCAAAGTCACTTTTTTCAGTGCCATTGTAACTTTGAATAATAATTAAATGAAGTGTTGTAAGTCGAGGATTACCTGTAATTTAAAAAAAAATATTTAATTTTTGTCATTCACATTTCATTTCGTCCTTCCTTCTGTATCCTTTCTTTCGTGATTCTATTCCACCATTTCTTTGGTATTAGTGTAACTCTTGTCCTGCGGCGAGTTGGCCATGGGGACAGTGAGTTATCCACAGCATGTTGACCCTGCCAAGTTGGCCTTGACGAATTGGCCATGAAGAGTTGGCCATGGTGACGGTGAGTTAGCCGCAGCATGTTGGCCCTGCCAAGTTGGCCTTGACGAATTGGCCATGAAGAGTTGGCTATGGTGAGGAAGCCACAGTGAGTTGGCCATGGGACGTTGGCCATGGCAAGTTAGCTATGGTGAGTTGACCATGGTGATTTGACCATGGTGATTTGACCATGCTGAGTTGGCTATGGTCAAGTTGGCCATGGTGAGTTGACCATGGTAAATTGACCATGGCAAGATGGCCACAGTGAGTTGTCCTACACCCAACACCTGCATATCAGTGCACTACATTCCATATGGTCTTTCATCTTGTGCTGCCTCACCTTTCTGTCCTAAAGAAGCCTCAAAAGGTTTGACTCAACTTTACAAGTATCTTTTCCAGGACCAATTTCTCTGATTTTTGAAAAGATGGACATTTGATTCCCCTACCCCGTCCCCATGGCATTCCATGAGCATTTGGTCCTGGATCTCTACTGAGCTAAGTTCTCAAACCATCTAAAGTGAATGTTGAAGGAAACGAGGAAAGAGGGATGCACAAAACTGTCAGTATTGACTAAGCATTCTTATTTTGGTTCATTTCCACAGCTCCAAAATATATCCAGCTTCTGTTTTGTGGAATGCAAGTAACTATTGATGATACACTTTTCTTTTTCTTTAAAAAAAAATCACTTATGTAAAAATATGCAGTATTTAAATACTCTGGCATTTGTATTATGTGTGTTCAGTGTGAATAGTGGATCATGTCATGTAACACAGGTTTTTTTTTTGTTCTTGATTAATTTTTATCTAAAGTCTCTATACCATTTTTGTAAAAAAAAAAAAAACAAGGAAAAAGAAACAAAAAGCTTGCTTTTCGATATTTTGTATAGTTAATATAGATGGTTTTGACTAAATGCTTTATTTATTTAATAGCAAAACTGTGCCAAGAGATACCCTTGTTAATTAAAAAAAAATTACTAGTTCAGATGTATAGACATCTCATTTCTTTTTTGAAGTTCAGTTCATTGTGTCTTTGTCTCTTGTTTCACCACTCTCCTGAATTCCTGCTTTACACAAACAAAATAATTTCTTTTGTTCCCATTTCCTGAGATTGGCACAATCGGGGTAAGGGGAGTCTTGGGTCATTCTGTTGGTAGAGGAAAACAACACAAAATTTGCTTCAAATAAATTAACCCAAGGATCTAATCTAACTGGACTCCAAAGAATCCAACCTCAATAGCTTTCAAAGCCAAATGTTTCAAATCCTGTTAAAACAATCTTCTTCTCCTTCTCCTCCTCCTCCTCCTCCTCCTCCTCCTCCTCCTCCTCCTCCTCCTCCTCCTCCTCCTCCTCCTCCTCCCCCTCAACTCCTACAATTCTTCCTTCCCCATTTGCCACCAAAAGAGCAAATGCTATAGTAATTGTGAGTATAATCAAAATAGCCAAAGTATAAC
Source organism: Pituophis catenifer annectens (assembly GCF_029215685.1). Classification (NCBI taxonomy): domain Eukaryota; kingdom Metazoa; phylum Chordata; class Lepidosauria; order Squamata; family Colubridae; genus Pituophis; species Pituophis catenifer. The sequence continues at coordinate 20,410,672 of NW_027256893.1, forward strand.
TTGGATGTCAAGCTGATTTTTTTTTCTTGAGGGTTTTTCATGTATTTGATCTGTGTGTATGTGTGTGTGTGTGTTAAGCTAGAATCTTAACTACATAGCAATAGCGATAGCACTTATATACCTCTTCACAGTGCTTTACCGCCCTCTCTAAGTGGTTTACAGAGTCAGCCTCTTGCCCCCAACAATCTGGGTCCTCATTTTACCCACCTTGGAAGGATGGAAGGCTGAGTCAACCTTCAGCCTGGTGAGATTCGAACTGCCAAACTGCTGGCAGCCGGTGATCAGCAGAAGTAGCCTGCAGTACTGTACTCTAAGCACTGCGCCACCTCGGCTCAAATAGTGATGGTATAGCATGTATACTCCTATAGTATACATGCTATACCATTCATCATGACTGTGTTCGCTTGAGACCGTAAGTTAGAAAACAAGCAAAGCACTATCTTGCCTAGTCTTAATACAACGTGTGAAATATTATTGGCAGAATAATGGAACCCAGAATTGGCTCCATCCATCCATAGACCAAATGATGAACTTCAGTGGATGATGAACTTTGGAGGTTATGGACACGTTCACCAGATATCGATTCCTGGAGATTGAACCAGTTGGTTCTAACAAAAGGGCCCACAAGTTGATGGGGCGATCACCCTCCCTTTCTAATCCAGTACAGCTTCTTTGTACAAACCACAAAAGCTCCACACAACCCCGTCAATGAATTTCGAGCAGCCACACCACAGCATTGCTTACTGGGGTGCGTGAACCGATGACAAAGCCCATCCACCAGTGGTGGGTTTCAAAATTTTTGACTGCCGGTTCTGTGGGTGTGGCTTGATGGGCGTGGTGTGGCTTGGTGGGCGTGGCAGGGGAAGGATACTGTAAAATCTCCATTCCCATCCCACTCCAGGGGAAGGTTACTGCAAAATCCCCATTTCTTCCCGATCAGCTGGGACTCGGGAGGCAGAGAATAGATGGGGGCGGGGCCAGTCAGAGGTGGTATTTACCGGTTCTCCGAACTACTCAAAATTTCTGCTACCGGTTCTCCAGAACTGGTCAGAACCTGCTGAATATCACTTCTGCCATCCACTATTAACTTTCAAAAACCCCTTCCAACTGGAGATTCCAAGCACGTCCCTCTTCCCTTTACACCATCCATTAAAACCATCTACTACAAACTTCCGTGGTAGCCCAAACCAACACGATTTATAAAAAATGAAGTAAAAGAGAAGGTGGTGTTTCCGCTTATATTTATGGGTGCTTCCATTCCTCCTCCTGCCCTCTGGGCCTTGTGCTGTTGACTCTTGATGTGACACACATTTGTAGAGTTGGCAAGAGCAATTTAAAGGAGTAGCAGATTTTGGAAAGGGGGGGGAGGAAGGGAGACAGAGAGAAGGAAGAGAGAAAGAGACAATGAGGGGAGGGTGTCAGAGATAAACCTTATTAGGTTTCCTTCACCAAAGGAGAAAAGAAACGATATTGACTTAAATGTGAGGAATTTAAAAGGGCCCATATGTTCTCACTTTGTGCTTTGTTTCTAATAGATAGGCAGAAATCTTTGAAGTGTGGATTGGCTCAGTGGGGGGCATGCTTCTATAGAGAAAAAGATGCTAGGAGAGAGGATAGAAGGCCATGTGAAAGTCTATTAACCATGCAACAGCAGAGAGAGAGGCAAATCTAGTGATAATGTACATCTGTTTCAGCGACTTTATAAGCTTTGAACATTTTTTATGTGCTGATAAGTGGATCCTTTTCTTACCATAACTTAGAACTTCAAAGGAGATTGTGTGGATAATGCAAATTGCTGAAATATGAGATTTTCTTACAAAGGCGTGTTTTTTTTTTACACACACACACACACACACACACACACACACACAAAATTTGGAAAGAGGCTGGGGGAGGATAGCAAAAGAGGACAGAATTAAGGCTAATTGATGCCACAGTCTTTTTTTGGAGCAGTGCAGAAACTTGACAAAAATTGATTTGGGGGGAGAAAAAAATGTAAGGGCAGTGATGGGTTGGGGTGGGGGGAGACTACATTAAAATGTCTTTTCTCCACCACCCCCTCCTTTTGCGGGTGAAGGTTTTAGTTGGAGCAGGAACGTTTGAGGCAGAAAGTTAGGTGGCAGAAATGAACCTCGGTGGCAAAGCTGTTGGTGCTAATAGAGGCCTCCGGGACGCAAAAAGGAAATGTGACAGGAAGCACGGAGTAATTTGTCCGACTTCAATGGATTATTCATTTCATCCTTATGATAAGCTGAAGAGTTTGAAGGAGATAGTACTTTGACTTATATTATCAAATGGCGATAACTAACTCGGTGCCCTGTTTAATGGAACGAAGGACTAGGGGTGAGATGATAGCAGTCTTCCAATATCTCAGGGGCTGCTACAAAGAAGGGGGAGCCAAGCTATTCTCCAAAGTCCCTGAGGGTAGAACAAGAAGCAATGGGTGGAAACTAATCAAGAAGAGAAGCAACCTAGAACTAAGGAGACATTTCCTGACAGTTAGAACAATTAATCAACGGCTGTAGGTGCTCCATCATTGGAGGGTTTTAAGAAGAGATTGGACAATCATTTAGAACTAGCAGTAGCACTTGAATTTATATACCGCTTTACAGTGCTTAACGGCCCTCTCTAAGTGGTTTACAGAGTCAGCATATTGTCCCCCAACAATCTGGGTCCTCATTTTACCCACCTCGGAAAGCTGAGTCGACCTTGAGCCAGTCAGAATCGAACTGCTTGCAGTGAGCAGAATTAGCCTGCAAAGCCACCGGCCCACCATGGTTACAGTTTGTCTGAATTGTCTTGAGCAGGGAGTTGGAGTAGAAGGACCTTCCAAGGCAGGGGTGGGCTTCAAAAATTTTAGCAAGGGGTTCTCTGCCCAGTTGCTGTGTGGGCGTGGCCATGGTGGGTGTGGCCTAATTAGCCTCGTGCACCATGGCAGGGGGGGGCATTTTTGTCCTCCCCGGACTCCAGAGGCTTTCCTTGAGCCTCCGAATGGGCGAAAACAGCCTCCCCAGGCTCCGGAGGCCCTTTGGAGGCTGGAAACAGGCCCATTTCTGGCCTTCCCAAACTTCCAGTAGGCCCGTTTTTCACCCTCCCCAAGTGTCCGTGCATGCCCTGCACTTACCTGCATCCACAACAGGCCGCGTGGAGACTCCTGGGAGGGGCGGGGTGGGAGGGGGCCAGCCAGGATTGGGATTTGGGGGTTCTCTGAACTGCACAGAATCTTAGCCAGAGGTTCTCCCAAACCCCTGCAAACCCCCAGCAACCCACCCCAGCTCCAAGTTCCCTTCCGGCTCTTGTTATTCTGACCACTGGCCTCTCTGCAGTTAAGCTGGGACCAATGACTAGAGAAACCTTACAATTCTAAGATACCATCAGAAGGTCAGGAAAGGGGAGGACTGCCCTCCAACCCTTTAGTAGGCCTTTGACATTGACTCAAGAGGCTGTGGGGAAGCCTCACAAGGATAGTTACTTAATCTAAGTCAACACATAACAGTTAAACCACTCTAGTCTAGAACTTAACTAGGTTTCGTAGGGCAAAGATGAGAGACAGAAAACGGGTGATGAGTTGGTATACAAAAAAGTTTGGCTGTCCAAGGCCAAGGAAACCATACAAGCATAGAATCACGGGGCTGGAAGAGACCTTGGAGGTCTTTTAGTCCAACCTGGTGCACAAGGCAGGAGACCTTATAACATCTCAGAAAAATGGCTGTCCTATCTTCTCTTGAGAAGGGACTGAGTGGCTAAGACGCTGAGCTTGTCGATCAAAAGGTCGGCAGTTCAGCGGTTCGAATCCCTAGCGCCGTGTAATGGGGTGAGCTTCCGTTACCTGTCCCAGCTTCTGCCAACCTAGCAGTTCGAAAGCAGGTAAAAAAAATGCAAGTAGAAAATAGGGACCACTTTTGGTGGAAAAGTAACAGCGTTCCGTGCCCCTTTGGCATTGAGTCATGCCGGCCACATGACCACGGAGACGTCTGGCTCTTCGGCTTTGAAACGGAGATGAGCACCGCCCCCTAGAGTCAGGAACGACTAGCACATATGTGCGAGGGGAACCTTTACCTTTAGCTATCTTCTCTTGAAAAGGTCCAGTATTCATCTGATTCTGAAATATATTGTGGAGCACAGAACATGCACTTCCAGACTCCCCTACCCCTCCCTCCCAAAAGAACAATCAAGGTAAATAAAAGATAATTAAGCATGAAAGGATGTCACCGCTCATTCTCGTACCACCCCAAAGTGCCTGGATCAAGAAAGTGGAAGTCAGGGCCCGACCGAAAATTAGGGAACTGCCCCATCAGCAAGAACATTTCAACGGAGAACCAATTACCCAGAAAACCGTTAATCTGGATTTCTGCACAAAGAAGGAGCTTGGACTCAAAGCCCCCCCTTCCAGCGCTGAGTTTCCATAAAGCCAAAGATCCTTTGAAGATTATTTGGAGCCCGAATGAGGTGGGGGAGCTGTCTTTTCACATGGATCATCAAACTCCCTGCAGCAAATCTCTAAAACTGAGCCGAAGAGTGCCCTTTGTTATTTACATTTGGAGTTCTATATAAAACTTGTTTTTTTTTTAAAAAAAACCGTGCAAATCCTTCCAGCCAGCCCTGCACGGAACGAAAGCTGTTTGGAACGCGTTGATTACATGGTGGGAGACAGGAATTCTTGCCTGGAACCTGGACAGCGTCCCTTTTGAACTGGGGCGCCTAGCGAAAGGCATCCAAGCTGGTGTCACGAGTTATAAACACTGCTGGATGGAGCACTGTAATTGATTTTTGTTCTGTGTTTGTCAAGCTGGCCAGACTTAGGTTGCAAAGATCAAAGTGGTTGGCTCACAAAGGGGGGGGGGCAACCCCCCTCCGCTGCCACCTTCATCTTTCCGCTGGCTGTAATGATGATAGCATTGCATCTGCTTCCCAGTTGTAAGTCCAAATTCCGACAGGCTCCAAGTTTCCAAATGCAATCCCAGTGTTATTTTTCTGAGAAGGAGGCAACTCCCTCCCTCCTCCTCCTCCTCTTTCTTCTCCTTCTCCTCCTCCGCTATCCCTTCGGCAATTAGTCTTGGATGTGGAACATCTGGGCTGCAATCTGGCTACATCTGTTTGCCGTGAAGGCCCGTTGACCTCAGCAGGGCTTCACCCAAGTTGCAAATCGAATGTTGTACAGTTGTCGAATGCGAGGGATGGAATAATGGAGCAATATCATTTCTCAACCAAAGTGGGGATTCGGAGCTTTTGTTTTATTAATCATATTTATTTATTTTTTTATTAATCATATTTCTATGCCACCCACTTTCCGAGGACTCTGGGCGACTTACACCAAAGACAGTATACTAAATAGCATATTGCCCCCAACAATCTGGGTCCTCATTTTACCCACCTCGGAAGGATGGAAGGCTGAGTCAACCTTGAGCCAGTGAGATTTGATCTGCTGATCTGCTGAACTAGCAGTCAGCTGAAGTAGCTGCAGTACAGCACTCTAACCACTGCGCCACCTCGGCTCTTCATTTTAAAGAAATCCCCCTGCTCGTTCAAAATAAAACAAAAACCCATGGCAAGGAATATGTAGGTCTAGAACCTTTGGCCCTAAATAGGGTAGAATAGAATAACAGAGTTGGAAGGGATCTTGGAGATCTTCTAGTCCAACCCCCTGCTTAGGCAGGAAACCCTGCACCACTTCAGACAAATGGTTATCCAACATCTTCTTAAAAACTTCCAGTGTTGGAGCATTCACAACTTCTGGAGGCAAGCTGTTCCACTGATTGGTGGACACAAAATTGGTGTAAATTGGTGACACGACAGCAGTCTTCCAATATTTGAGGGGCTGCTACCAAGAAGGGGGGGGGCTATCAACCTATTTTCTGAAGCATCCGAAGGCAGGACAGGAAGCAACGGAATTGAAACTAATCGAGGAAAAATCCAACCTAGAATTAAGGAGAAATTTCCTAAAACAGTGAGAACAATTATTATTATTATTTTTATTTTGAATTTGTATACCGCCCTTCTCCCTGAGGACTCAGGGCGGTGAACAGCCAAGTAAAAACATCAAATACAAATATTAAAATACAGTTAAAAATATACATATATAAATTTGGCCCCGTTAATTAAAAACAATAAACAAAACACTTAAAAACACTTAAAAAATTAGGCCAGCCCGGCTTGCTGGAAAAGGAAGGTTTTAAGGGCACGGCGGAAGGCACTGAGGTCTTGGATTCTCCTTATCTCTTAGTTAGACTTGCCTCCAGAAGTTGTGAGTGCTCCAACCTTGGAGGTTTTTAAGAAGAGATTGGACAACCATTTGTCTGAAATGGTGCAGGGTCTCCTGTTTGAGCAGGGGAGTCAAACTAAAAGACCTCCAAGGTCCCTCTTTATCCTGAACTTGGAGGAAGAAAGGTAGATTGGTGGACATCCTGAATGTAACTGGTTGGCCACTGAGTCTATTCTGAGTCCAAATGATCTTTGGCCTGTTCCAGTAAAACTCTTCTGTTCCTTTGAATGTTCTTGTCACATTGCCATTGTGGGTCTTTACTGGATTCCTGGATGTCCTCCTAATACTGTTGGAACAATTGTATGGTATATTATCATTTAGGATTGGTGGGGGAGGAAAAAACTGTATTTTATCTGGAACTTGATTCCATGCCATTTTCCCAATTTTTGCAGAGTAAAATATTTAAACGGTGACCCCCCAAAAAACCCCAATGCCTACTCAAACACGGGAAATCGATGTACAAAAACGAACATATCAGCCAAATGCACGAATAACAGCAGGGAAGACTTTCCCCTATCTGTTGAAAACATGCATTCACCTTAGGCATGCTAGGAAAAATACATACAAATGTCTTAACAATTCTATATAGATTTTTTTAGGGGGGGAGGAGGATACCAAAGTCAATTCCAAAGAGAAGAAACCTCATTTTTTTAAAAAAGGAAGGAAGAAAGAAAGAAGAAGACAACGGAGTGAAATCGTGTTAGAAAATTTATCTGTTTCCTGGTCCTGTTCCATTGCTTTGGGTTGGATTTAGTTACCACAAGCCTTTGATGGATGGTGCCCTTTGATTCTGATTTTGTAAACTCCCCCTTTTTTTAAAAAACAAAAAAGACAACAATCCTAAAGTATTTGGCTCTCAGGGTACACAGTTTGCGGAGACAGACAGTGCCAGGACTCATCCTGTTGAAATGGATTTTGGAGAACTCGTTGCAGCCTCTCGGTAAGATTTGCTCTCCACCCTGGCCTAATACAAATGTTTGGCATGGACTTCAAAATGGCATCAGACATCTTCAATCCCCGAGGATTTTTCTTGGAGAGAGAAAAGAAAAAAATATTCCGTTAAAGAGAACAAGCCAAACTAATCAGAACAGGACAGAAGTAACAAGTTCATAGAATGTGTGACAAATTAACCTTTTTTCTTCCTGAAATGAAGCCCTGAATAAGAGATGGATTTATTTCTTCTTGTTCTTGTTATGAAAGTGACTTGGCCACATACATCATAGCCATAAATTAGGATGCAGAACTTGCAGAAGATTCCCCTTGAATAAGACTGAAAATGTTGACTGAAGTGTTAACACCACTTTATAATGCCTTGGTAAGGCCACACTTGGAATACTGCATTCAGTTTTGGTTGCCACGATGCAAAAAAAAAGATGTGGAAACTCTAGAAAGAGTGCAGAGAAGAGCAACGAAGAGGATTAGGGGACTGGAGGCTAAAACATATGAAGAACGGTTGCAGAAACTGGGTATATTTAGTCTGATGAAAAGAAGGACTAGGGGAGACATGATAACAGTGTTCCAATATCTCAGGGGTTGCCACAAAGAAGAGGGAGTCAAGCTATTCTCCAAAGCACCTGAAGGCAGGACAAGAAGCAATTGGTGGAAACTCATCCAGGAGAGAAGCCACCTAGAACTAAGGAGAAATTTCCTGACAGAACAATTAATCAGTGGAACAGCTTGCCTCCAGAAGTTGTGAATGCTCCAAAACTAGATGTTTTTAAGAAGATTTTGGACAACCATTTGTCTGAAGTGGGGTTGGGTTTCCTGCCTAAGCAGGGGGTTGGACTAGAAGACCTCCAAGGACCCTTCCAACTCTGTTATTCTATTCTATTCTATTCTATTCTATTCTATTCTATTCTATTCTATTCTATTCTATTCTATTCTATTCTATTCTATTCTATTCTATTCTATGCGCAGAGCTGCCAGAAGACAAGAACAAATAAGAAAACGGGGTCGACTTCGGAGTAAGGCTTAGAGATGATTGGCCCCTCCCATACGACATAAAAGAGGAGTGAACGGGAGATGAGCTTTTGCAGGAAGCAATTAGTTCATCTGGTCAGTTTTATTAGTTCATCTGACTCTGAGCTAAGTTTGGCCTTGCCCTGCATTTGGAAATTAGTTCCCTGGCAGCATTCCAAGGGAGATAAGGTGGATGTTTATAAACACTCCCCTGAAAGACTGTTTGAGAAGCTGTTTGGACTGGGAATGGCAATAATTCACAGCCGTATGAATAAAAGAGGTTTGCTGGGACTAAGATTGTGCTGTATACTTTGTAAGGAAGCCTAGGTCAGAACAATAAGGGGCTGCACAGCCTGGAGCTGAAATGAGTTAGAGGAAGAGAGTTAGAATAGCCACTCCCTAGAAACCCCCCCCCCCAAGGTATATCCATTTTTTTCTTTTAATGACCCTCCCAAGGTATATCCATTAAAGTGAGAGAAGTATTGGTTTAGTCTGGCAAGATTCTGTCTATCGGGTGTTAGCAAAATGAACTTTAGAGGGATGGTTCTGTGTTATTCTTGGGCTGGGCCTGACATGTCTACCATCTTAATTACTGCTCTGCATCAGTTCTCAAAACTAGCCTCTGTGAGAGAGAAAGGAAGACTAAATACAATGAAGTATTTGTGACCTCCACACAATATTTGACCAAGTTCTTCTCCATTGCAGAAAAACTTGAGTAGAATCAGCACTTTTACTCCACCGTAGTGCTTGAAAACTCCTTATGGATGTCAGGAACTGAAACCCTGTAGAAGGTTTTGAATGCAGAGAGCCGCGGAGATCTAGGAAACCGGAATGGCAAGAGGCAAAAAAAGGAGGAAGCGGCTGAGTCATCCATGCATATCTCCTTCGGAATAAAAAGTCACAGTGAACAAGCTGCCAAACCTGTCAGAGACACCTGAACTTCAACAATCGTCTTTCCAACCGCTGTCATCCTTTTTTTCTTTTTTTTTTTTCAAAAATCCATCGGAATAAAGAGCGAGAGAAAGAGAAAGACATGGCATTTTTCACGGTGCGCGAAATACCTGCCAAAACTCCAAACTTGTTAAAAATGATACTGATTCTCATCAGAGGGAAAGAGAAAGTGACACCTCATCCTTTGTCTTTTCAAGACATATTTTATTCATAGATTGGGAGGAGAGAACGAGGATAGATGGTTGGAAGAAATGGTCTCCGAGGACATTCGTTTGGGGTCGTTTCCTTGAGACAACACCGACACAACTAGTGGCTATTGAGAGAGGGCAGTAGCTGAACGAGAATTCAAATTACTGCCAAAATGCAGTTATCCTTCAAACGAGAGACCTGGGTGGGCCTATAATCAGGGGTGGGCTGCTGGGGGTTCGCAGGGGTTCGGGAGAACCTCTAGCTAAGGTTCTGTGCATTTCAGAGAACCCCCAAATCCCACTCCTGGCTGGCTCCCCCCACCCCACCCCTCCCCTCCCAGGAGACCCCACGTGGCCTGTTTTGGATTCAGGTAAGTGCAGGGCATACACGGAGGCTGGGGAAGGGTGAAAAACGAGCCTACTGAAAGTTCGGGAAAACCAGAAATGGGCCCGGCCTCCAGAGGGCCTCCGGAGCCTGGGGAGGCCGTTTTCGCCCTCCCACAGGCTCGAGGAAAGCCTCCGGAGGCTGGGGAGGGCAAAAATGCCCCCTCCCCACCATGGTGCAGGAGGCCAACTAGGCCACACCCACCATGGCCATGCTCACTCAGCAACCGGGCAGAGAACCCCTTTCTAAAAATTTTGAAGCCCACCCCTCCCCATAATCCATAGACATTGAGCTGGGTGGATGTTTTGCTAAAAGTTTAAAACTCCTCCGGAATTTAGATATATATATATATATTTTTGGTTTTTAAGATCGTCTTTCGTTTCCTTTGGCCTTGGAAAGAATCACGGGACTGGAAGGCCTATCAGAGTCTGCTTTTTTGTAATCTTTTTCAGTGGGGTTGAAGAATAGGATTCCCTGGATAGAAATTGTCCCTGGTAGATGTTTATCTGAACTTTTCCTCCCTGACTGCTTCCACTGTTCGGATTTTGCATTCCTGGGATAACTCCGGGAACGAGCCCTTTAGATCCTCAGACATAAATATTTTGGCACATCTCCCCTTGTTCCCCAGGGGGCATATAGATTGAGTGCATATAATCAACTTTGAATGAGTTTCCAGATGATGCCCCTGGGATGGTCTGAAGGAGCACAGCCTGCTCGGTTTCAAAACCTCATTAGGTGGGAGCCTACTTGGTGCCTAAGCTTTCCTTTTAAATTAACCAGTGATTCATGCTGCACGATCATTCAGCTCAGTTGTGGGTGCTCCAACATTGGAGGTTTTCAAGAAGAGATGGGACGGTCCTTTGTCAAAAGGGCATAGGGTCTCCTGCTTGAGCAAGAGGTTGGTCTAGAGCAGCGGTCACCAACCGGTGCTCTGTGAACCTCTGGTGGTCCGCGAGAAAATTTTGGTGGTCTGCTGAAAAATTATTTGCATTTTTTATATTACACTAAATCAGAGATCCTCAAACTACGACCCCTGGGACCGATACTTGCAATGAATGTTTGTGTTGCTGCAGAGAGTCTCCCCCTTTGGGGTCTTTTTGTGCGGGTTGGAGGGGGACAGAAATTCCGATTTGGGGTCTGCTTCAGCCTCCTGGTGCTGGGCTTTGGGGGAAGTCTGGAAGGAAGCGCCGCTGGTGGCGAAGAGCTGAAGGACCTTGTTCCAGGGGGACTTCATCATGGCCTGGAACTGGCTGACCATCTCAACTCCCTGAGCCTCCAGGCGCCGGTACCTGGCCTTGCACTCCCACAGGTCTTCCCTCTGCTTGGAAAGCCTATGCTCCTAGTCCTCAGTGAGGTGCTTCTGCTGAACTTCCTTCTCGGTCAGATCCAATTTGAACTGAGCTGTTTTGCCAACTCTTTCTCATGGTGGCTGCTTAGCTCCAACAACTGCTTCCTGCTGGGGCCCTAAGGAGCCTGGGTGGGGAGGCGAGGAGTGGCTGGGAGGGGAGGGGTGAGCAGAGGCTGGCGAGGCGCCCCTACAGGCTGCTGGCGGACCACAATACTACCATTTCAGACGGGTGGCCATCCAGTCTCTTCTTCAAAACCCTCCAGTGATGAAGCACCCACAACTTCTGAAAGCCAAGCCATTCCACTGGTTAATTGTCCTCACTGTTAGGAAGTTTCTCCTTTTCACAGGGTTTGTATTTTTTTTCTCCCCTTTCTGGACTTTGAGAGAAGAGGGAGAGAAAAGAGAGCAAAGCCAGAAGTTCCCCTAGTCTTGGCAAAAATCACGAGGCGGGTTTTTTTTCTTTCCCCCCCCCTTTTTTTTTTCATTTTGTAACATCAAAGCCAGTTCTGCTTCTTTGATGTCCTTGCATGCTGTTTAAGGTAAAGCATGAATGAAGAAATGTCAATCTGCAAGGTGTCCGTGTAGTTTATGCTGAACACTGAAGAGGACTTATAGATAAAAGACGAACACGAGGACTGATAATGAATGTCCAACAAGGAGGTGTGCATATCTAAAAGACGCACTCAGCTGGAGAATCGCTCGGCAAACCTTAAAACTCTACTTAGCTCAAGTTTAAGAGATTAAAAAGTTTGCTTTTATATATATATAAGGAAAGTCAGTAGAAAAGTGCGCCGTGCAGTTTCTTGTTTTCTAATGCAAAAATAAAACCCCACAAAAAACCCTTCTGATGTGCAAAGTCAATGAGGAAGGCAAATTTACTTCACAGCCGTATTACTAACTGCGGTGATTCACTTAATAACCGCAGCAAGAAAGGACGTAAACTGGGACGAAACTCACTTAACACCTATGTTGCTGAGCGATGGAAATTTTGGGCTCCATTGCGGTCATATGTCAAGGAACTCTGTACAGGTGGTCCTCGGTTTACAGCCATTTGGTTAGTGACCGTTCGAAGATACAACGGCAGTAAAACAAGTGACGAGTGACCATTTTTCACACTTATGACCATTGCACGTTGGTCACGTGGTTTACTTTTGGATGCTTGGCAACTGACTCAACATTTATGATGGTTGCAGTTTCCCGGGGTCATGTGATCCCCTTTTGCGACCTTTTGACAAATAATGGGGAAACCAGATTCACTTAACAACCATGTTGTTAATGCCACCATTCGCTTAAGAAATGTGGCAAGAAAATTTGTAAAATGGGGCCAATGTGTCACTGAGTAACATACATTTTGAGCTCAACCGTGATCGTAAATTTAGGACCTCTGTGCTTTGTTTCATTCATGCTGCTCAGGGAATTCTGGGAGTTGGAAGTCCAGCCATAAATGTTCCCCTCACACATATGTGCTAGCTGTTCCCGACTCTAGGGGGCGGTGCTCATCTCCGTTTCAAAGTCAAAGAGCCAGCGCTGTCTGAAGACGTCTCCATGGTCATATGGCCGGCATAACTAAAGGCCAAAGGCGCACCGAACTCTGTTACCTTCCCACCAAAGGTGGTCCCTATTTTTCTACTTGCATTTTTTTCATGCTTTCAAACTGCTAGGTTGGCAGAAGCTGGGACAAGGAATGGGAGCTCACCCCATTGCGCGGCACTAAGGATTTTATTTATTTATTTATTTTATTATTCATATTTCTACGCCGCCCACTCTCCGAGGACTCTGGGCGGCTTACACCAAAGACAGTATACTAAATAGCATATTGCTCCCAACAGTCTGGGTCCTCATTTTACCCACCTCGGAAGGATGGAAGGCTGAGTCAACCTTGAGCTGGTGAGATTTGATCTGCTGATCTGCTGAACTAGCAGTCATCTGAAGTAGCTGCAATACTGCACCCTAACCACTGCGCCACCTCGGCTCTTTGAACCGCTGAACTGCCGACCTTTCAATCAACAAGCTCAGCGTCTTAGCCACTGAGCTACCCGCGTCCCTTGATCATTGTTATAGCCTTCCTTTAACTTTCGTTTCCTTTGAGTTTTTCATTTGCCCTGCCCTGTCCGTGCTTGGGTTCCCCTAACTCAGGGGTCAGCAACCTTAAACACTCAAAGAGCCACAATGGTCCTAACCGGAAGCCCCCCCCTTCAATTCTGGAGCCAACCGGAAGTCCAGTTCTGCAACCATAGAGTCTCCTCCTAGCATGGCATCCTTTTTCCTCTGCCGACCAGAAGTCCGGTTCCCCTACTATAGAGTCTCCTTCTAGTGCGGTGTCCTTTTTCCTCTACCTGTTCTAACTGAAAACCTTATCAATTGTGGAGCTGACCGGCGACAGGGAGATGCAACAGAGGGATGAAAGAGCCACATGCGGCTCCAGAGCCGCGGGTTGCTGACCCCTGCCCTAACTAAACTCTTCTTCAGTAGATCTCTTCCTCTGAATCCTGCTCTCTAATTCTGCAAGCATTAATCCAAATTCCAACTCCTGGTATTGCTTCAAGTCACCGGATAGCCAGATGACTCTAAATGGCATTTCAATCGCTTCCTGCCCTGAAACCAGAGTCAAACCATCAGCCTTGGGCATTCTTGAAGCTTTGCCAGTTTTCTGATAAATTATCATCACTCCCGAGAGATTTCACCTATCTTTTAATAACTTGGAATAATGGGGGAGTGTGCATTTTTTTACCCTTCCCCAGGGTACATTTGTTCAATGGCCTAATTATTTGGATGGTTAAGGGAAATTCTTCGTGATGTTTAACCTTAATCATGTCTTTCTGGCTTCAAAGGGATCTTAAGGTAGATAAGAGCTAAGATGAAGGTGGAAGTGCTTTTTTGGGTTGCTTCGCTGGCCCGAGAGATGATTTTTGCCTGCCAGAGAAGAAAGCCCTTTTAAGAATCCGTTCTTGAGAACTTGAGACGCTGAGTCATCGAAGGAAGACGAGCAGCTCTAATAGAAAGGAACAGGGGTATCGTTTCTTCTTCGGCTTTTTATACTTCAGATGTGAGGCTTAGCCCATGAAAAGATGAAAATAAAACTGAAGAGGATGCACGGAAAGCCGTTTTAAGACTTTGAACACTCGTTCTTGCACTTTATCCTTTTATATTTTATTTTGATCCTTCGTTCAGGAGGGCCCAATTGAAGGGTGAGGGAAATGCCAAACTTACATGCCCTGTGATGTAATAGTTTATTTCTTTGGATTCTGGGGAAAGAAAGAAAAAGATGTATCCAGATTAAAGGCAGATGGAGGCATTTTCAGACCCCGTTTGGGATAATGAGGAGCTAGATGCAGTGGTGAAATCCAAATTTTTTTTACTACCAGTTCTGTGGGCGTGGCTTGGTTGGTGTGGTGTGGTGTGGCTTGGTGGGCGTGGCAGGAGAGGATACTGCAAAATCTCCATTCCCACCCCACTCTGGTGGTATTTGCCAGTTCTCTGAACTACTCAAAATTTCCGCTCCTGGTTCTCTGAACTGCTCAAAATTTCCGCTCCTGGTTCTCTGAACTGCTCAAAATTTCCGCTACCGGTTCTCCAGAACCTGTCAGAACCTGCTGGATTTCAACCCTAGCTAGATGGCTTAGAAAGCAGAGGATTATTATAGGAGGCGGTAAGGATCAAGCAGCATTTAAAGGAGATGGAACATGGTCTCTGAATCTCTGGGAAGAGCAGAATGCAGGTGGTTATCAACTTACAGCCATTCGTTTAACGACCACTCAAAAGGGCACTCAAAAAGTGCCATTTTTCACACTTATGACTGTTGCAATATAGCAATAGCACTTTAGACCAGTGGTGGGTTTAACCGGCTTTACTACCAGTTCTCTTCGTGCACATGCTTCGCGCGTGATCTCTCTGGACTAGAAGACCTCCAAGATCTCACCTAACTCTATTGTTCTGTATTCTATTCTGTATTTGCCACATCCCCATTTTAAATCAAAAGCATGTAATTCCACTTCTTTTTCTGAATACATCAGGCGGGGCGAAGTGTCAGGGTTCCAAGTAACACTCCCAACGAAAGAAGGCTTGAAGTTCCTCAAAGTTCCATTTTATTAGAGATGTCATATTGGCACATCTGGGAAAACCCGAATCTGAAGTCTCCCGGGTTTCCCCTCCCCCCAAAGGTGGGGTCAAAGTCCCTCCCCCTGCACCCACATGTCCATCACATGGTCAAATCAGGTCACCATCCTAACTGGAGTTGTTTCCCATTCACGGCTCTCCAGGTGCAGGATGAACGTCCTTGACTCTCAGAGAAAGGAATGTTGTTATGGCTATACATCTCACCCCATCGCCATCCAACCCCCCTCCCAGTTCCCACAGCATGCCCATCCACCAAGTGTGGCAGCCCTGAAGATCCAAGGAAAAAGATGGCCTCCAGGGCTGACACAGAGAACCAAGGGAAATATTCTTGGACACCTCATTTTTTTTTTTTAATTTGATTTATATGCCGCTCTTCTCCGGAGACTCAGGGCAGCTTACAGTGCGTTAAGCAGTAGCCTTCATACTTTTGTATATTTTATACAAAGTCAGCTTATTGCCCCCACAAACTGGGTCCTCAATTTACCTACCTTAGAAAGGATGGAAGGCTGAGTCAACCTTGAGCCTGGCGAGATTCGAACTTACTTTAATTGCAGACAGCTGGTGTTAAATTACAGTGCCTTGTCTGCAGAGCTATCCAGGCTCTGTTATAGGGTACCACAAAGAAGGTTTTCAATGCAGCTCAGAGATTGATTCTGAGATGTGCTGAACAAGATATTATATCTATGGACCTTGACTCTTTCCAGGAAAGGCCAAACCAGAAAACTTCCTTTATATCAACAACTCTTCTTCTCTGGACCGGATCAAAGAATGATTTTTCCAGAAGTGGAATTTTTCTCTTTATTTATTTATTTTTCTCTCTCTCTGTTCAAAACGGGGCCTTTTGTTTCTTCCCTGCTTTTTCTGACACAAAAGGAAGACAGCCTTCCTTCCTGCATGCCAACCCTGTTTCAATTCCTTCTTCTGAAATGCTATTGCTGGGTCTAATTAGTTACTCTTATTTTTTTTTAAAAAAAATAAATAATCATCCATCACATTGTTGCTGAGAAGTTGAGAGATAAAGAGAGAGAAGCCATGGGTTGCCTTGCTTATCTAATAGGGCTGCAAATATTTGCAGGAAAATATAACTATTGAATAAGATCTGCTTTCAAGTGTCAAGTCCTTAGCATGTCAGCTAAGGGAAAACTCCTGACAGGTATTAGGTGAAGAATAAGCATTGCCTGACAAGGGTATTTGCAGCAAAAAAAAAAAAACCCACATCAAAATGTAACACCGAAGAAGAAGATGGAAGTGAAGAGGGGAGGAGAGGGGAGAATGGGAGGGGAGGAAATTCATTTTTTTTTTAATTTTTTTGTTAAGTAGGAAACTTTTACTTCTCCGTGCTGGGTTTGGAAGAATTTCAGCTTTGCAATTTGACTAAGTTCTATTATTCCTCCGCCCCAGAGGTGAAATGTAAAATTTGTTACTACCGGTTCTGTGGGCGTGGCTTGGTGGTGGTAGTGGGGTAATGTGACTGAGTGGGCGTGGCCAACTTTCTTTCTTTTTTTACTTTTAAAATCATTTTTTCTACAACCTCTTCGGCTGAATGCTTTTAAAAGCCTCTGACTATTCGCATTTGCATGCTTTCAGATTGGGTTGGCAGAAACGCTAGCCACAATTTTGTTTCGGGGATCTTGGAGTCCTAGTGGACAGTCACTTAAATATGAGCCAGCCATGTGCAGCAGCTGCCAAACACACCAACACAATCGTAGGTTGCATTAACAGAGGGATAGAATCAAGATCACGTGAAGTGTTAATACTGCTTTATAATGCCTTGGTAAGGCCACCCTTGGAATACTGCATCCAATTTTGGTCACCATGATGTAAAAAAGATGTGGAGACTCTAGAAAGAGTGCAGAGAAGAGCAACAAAGATCATTAGGGGACTGGAGGATAAAAGATATAAAGAACGGTTGCAGGAATTGGATATGTCTGGTTTAATGAAAAGAAAGACTAGGGGCAGGGTGAAATCCAGCAGGTTCTGACAGGTTCTGGAGAATCGGTAGTGGAAATTTTGAGTAGTTCGGAGAACCGGCAAATGCCACCTCTGGCTGGCCCCAGAGTGGGGTGGAAATGGAGTTTTTGCAATATCTTTCCCCCAGGAGTGAGGTGGGAATGGAGATTTTGCAATATCCTTCTCCCAGGAGTGGGGAGGGAATGGAGATTTTGCAGTATCCTTCCCCTGCCATGCCCACCAAGGCACACCACGCTCACCAAGCCACACCCACAGAACCGGTAGTAAAAAAAAAAAATGGATTTCACCACTGACAAGGGGTGCCATGATAGCAGTGTTCCCATATCTCAGGGGTTGCCACAAAGAAGAGGGAGTCAAGCTCTTCTCCAAAGCACCTGAAGGTAGGACCAAAAGCCACGGATGGAAACCAATCAAGGAGAGAAGCAACCTAGAACTAAGGAGAAATTTCCTGACAGTTAGAACAATTAATCAGTGGAACGACTTGCCTCCAGAAGTTGTGAGTGCTCCACCTATGGAAGTTTTAAAGAAGAGGTTGGACAACCATTTGTCTGAAATGGTGTAGGGTTTCCTGCCTAAGCAGGGGGTTGGATTAGAATTTCAATTTCAATTTAATTCAATTTATATGCTGCCCCTCTCCAAAGACTCAGGGCGTAGACCCCCAAGATCCCTTCCAACTCTGTTGTTCTGTTCTGTTCTGGGTTTTTTCTAATGCAGGGTGTAGATGAGAGAGGAGAGAGTTACCTACAGATCAAAGACTGATAGCATGGCCAGGTAGGGTTGAAATAAATCTGTGTGAATGGTTGCTGGTCAGGATAAACCATCATGGATCAAATGGACCAAGAAATTGCTTCCCTACCTCTCCTAAGAAGCCTGTGGTCTGACATTCTTAAAAAGGAGAGAATTCAACATGCTGGCAATATATAGATCCCGATAAGGTATGCATAGGGATACAATTCCTTTGAAGTTTAGCTTAGCTAAAAACAAACAATTCTGAATCGTGTTGCCCCTTTGAAAAAGGGGAGGGGGTGGGGAAGAAAAAACGAGAGTTGGTGGGAGATACAGGGTGGTTAGTATCTGCAGTTCGGGGGGGGTTGGAAATAAGAAATGACTGCTTAGAAAATAAAATAAAAATCAAAGACTTTGCTACAAACAGCATGTCTACATCAGAAAAGAGTCTGGCACTGGGAGAGTGGGAGGGGGGAGGCCTTTAGATGTAAGGGATTATGAAAGAGTGAATATAATTTGCAGATAAAATGTGAGTGATTAACTTAATGAAGGATAATTTTGCCAGTTTGAAAACTATAATTAATAGGAATTAATTGTTTATTTAGAAACTTAGCAGAGCTCTGCTAATACTAATAATAACAGAGGGAAAACATCAAACGTGATGCCATTGGAAGCTTGTATAATGAAGAAATGATCCAGATGTTCATAAAAGCTTATAAAGTATTTTTTTTAAAAAAAAAAGAGAGAGAGAGAGATGGAGCATGTATCAAGAACTCGGATGATAAAAAGATGCTACTTGCTGTTCGGCTCTTCTTTTAAACACATCCTTTCTGAAATAATGATTATCATTTATACTTTCATCTTAAGTTAAATAGCATATGGCTTTGGCTGATTAAAACCCCCTCCTGATATTTAATCAGCATCTTAGTATCATGTTTCTAATGGAAGCTGCTGTTGCCCTGCTGATAATGGAAGCTTTTTAAGCAACATCTAAAGTCTGTGGATCAGAGCTTCTGGCTAAAGAGACCCTTTGAGCTTCTCCTTATGGAGGGACTGCAAAAATATCTCTTGCTGCTTTGTGGGTTTTTATGGCAACTTCAGTAGAGTTGAAAAACACGTTTGCTTCAAACTTTCCGCTCAGACAAAGACGCCGTTTCTCCACCTCCTTCCTTTATGTCACAGATTTCAAATAGGGATCCAGGACATATTGGGCCACCAGTTTTTCCAGGGGTCAGCAACCTTAAACACTCAAAGAGCCACAAAGGTCCTAACCGGAAGCCTCCCCTTCAATTCTGGAGCCAACCGGAAGTCTGGTTCCCCCACCATCGAATCTCCTCCTAGTGCGGTGTCTTTTTTCCTCTATCTGTCCTAACCGAAAGCCTTATCAATTGTGGAGCTGATTGGCGACAGGGAGCTGCAGCAGAGGGATGAAAGAGCCACATGCGGCTCCAGAGCTGCGGGTTGCCGACCCCTGAGCTAGCCAAACCCATTTTAAAGTAGCTGGTTGTGGAAGCCCATCTAGGTTAGCTAGGATGAACCTTGAACCTTGAAAATCAGATTTAAAGGTAGTCCTCGATGTACGGCCACCATTGAGCCCAATGTTTCTGTCGTTAGGTAAGTTTTGCCCCCATTTTATGACCTTTCTTGACTCTGCCGTTGAGTGAATCACTGCAGTTGATAAATTAGCACCTTGGTTGTTAAGTGAACCTAGTGGCTTCCCCATTGCCTTGGCTTGTCAGATGTTTGCCAAAAAGGGGGATCTCGTGACCCCCCCCGGGACACAGCAGCTGTCATAAGTATGAGCCAGTTACCCAGGATCTGAATTTTGACACATGATCATGGGGATGTTGCGACAGTCATAAGTGTGAAAAACGGTCTTATGTCACTTTTTTCCAGTGCCATTGGAACTTTGAATGGTCACTAAATGAATCATTGGAAGTCAAGGACTACCTGTACTTCAGCAGCTTTGGAGGTGAGTGGAAAGAATTTGGGGTTTGCTCCCCTATATATAGTCATTGCCCTGCCAATACAGGTCATCCTTAAGTTGACCTACAGGTCAACTTAAGAAACATGAAAGGTCCACGGTAAACAGTTTAAGGTAAAAGGTATGGGGATTAGCTAGACTAACAACAGGATCAGGTAGAGCATTCCAGACATTTACTACTCTATTGCAGAAGTCATATTTCCTACAATCAAGATTAGAGCGAATTACATTGAGTTTTAATCTATTGATAGCCCTTGTCGTATTACGGTTGAAATTAAAGTACTCATTTACAGGTAGGACTTTTTGGCAAATAATCTTATGAACTAAGCATAGGTTGGAACGTAGACGGCGTAGTTCGAGGCTATCCAGATTTAAAATTTCAAGCCTGGTGGCATAGGGAATTTTATTTTGAGCAGAAGATTTGAGTACTCTTCTAGTAAAATATGTTGTGGCCTGTCAGCGGCCTGTGAGGATTGTAGCTGATTCCGACAATGAGGAGGCTGGTGTGGTGCTGCGCCAGCAGCCTGTGCAGCTGGTGCTTGAGTTGGACAGTGAGGAGGCTGGAGAAGATGTAGTGCCAGAGGCAGGGATTCAGCCAGGGCCTTCAGAACCTCCAGAAGCTCCCTTAAGTGAAGAGGATGAAGAGGAGGAGCTTCTTCTCGATGCACGGGCACGCAGAGCTGCGAAAAGGCAGGAGTGGCTCCTCAGGAGGAGGTCTCCTTGAGATTAAGACTTGGGGCTAATTGGCCACTCCCTTAGCCTATTTAAGGAGGAACGCCACTTGCAGCAAGCTGTAGGGAACAACTTTAGTTCACTCTCCTTCTCGTCTGGATTCTCTGCAAAATTGCTTCTGGGCTTTCTGCCAACTCTAGTAAGACTGTGATTACCTTATCTTAGAATTCTGGTAGGCTGTTAAGACAGTTTATTAAACAGCCTTTGGTTGAAAAAGACTGAGTTATTTGAGTAAAATAAGCTTTGTATAGATTTTGTGTGTGCTGTGTCCTTTGGGGTCCGTAGCTGGGGCAGAACAAAAATATCTCTGGACCCTCTCTATTGTATTGATGTGTGAAATACAATGAGGGTTCCAGGCAGGTGAACAGTATTCAAGGATAGGTCTGGCAAAGGTTTTATATGCCCTAGTTTGAAGTATAGCGTTACCAGAGAGAAAACTTCATAAAATGAGATTGACAACTCTTAATGCCCTTTTTGCAATGATGTTACAGTGACCCTATATATATATAAACAACCCAAGTTCAGAGAGCACCAAGGATGCTGCAGTTCCAACCCTGAGCTACATATCTTCTCTCCTATTAATCCTTACCGTTTCTTGCCATTGCTCATGCTTGCCAGGAAGAGAAAGCGAAAACATCTGAAATGCTATCTTACCCCCTCTTGCAAGGAATAACAAAGACTTTGACTCTTCCAAGGTCTCGCAGCCTTTCTCTCTCATTGTTCTATTTTGCTTGCTTTTCTTTTTCTTTTCTTTTTTTTTTCATAGCAAGCAAATGTGTAAAATCACACACCCCCTTCAGATCAGCAGCAGAAAAGGGATAGCAAGCGACAGTATCCCCAAGGTATTTCCTGACAGCTGCCCAAACAAAATGCAACACATTTCTCTCTCTTTTTTTTTTCTCCCCTTTTCTTTGCCTTCCTCTCTGCTCCCCCCCTCCCCACTCCTACTTCCCCTTTTGTGTTGCAAACATCAGAGGAAAAAGTTGCAGATAAAACCGATGAACATTTGGGATTTCTTTCTGAGGCTTCACCGTTTGATTCTTTCCTAAGCGGAAAGCATTAAAATATCAGTTAACCTGTTTTGGTTGGCCTTCTTTCCCAGGAAGTGTGATCATAATAAAAAATAGTAGTAATAGAAAGCTTGCGGAGGTCTCAAGTTAACCAAACTATGTTGGGTGGGTGAAGAATGGTGGCGGAGATGAAGTACTGTTACTAAACAAAGCAGTGTTGTGGCCCGCCAGCGGCCTGCGCGGATCGTGGCTGATCCCGACGACGAGGAGGCTGGTGTGGTGTCGCGCCAGCAGCCTGCGCACCCGGCGCTCGCGTCGGACAGCGAGGAGGCTGAAGAGGATGTGGTGCCAGAGGCAGAGACTCAGCCAGGGCCTTCAGAACCTCCAGAGGCTCCTTCAAGTGGAGAGAGCGAAGTGGAGGAGCCTCTCCTCAATGCTCGAGCACGCAGGGCTGTCAAAAGGCAGGAGTGGCTACTCAGGAGGAGGAGGTCTCTGTCAGATGTAAATGCCTTATTCTCTAATGTGTAAATAATGTATATATGGAACATCAGGGGTTAACTTATTCTTTGGACTTTAATGTATTCATAATTTACCACTCCCATTCCTGGCCCCACCCCTTGTATATATAAGGAGCCATCCTCCCCATTTTCATTGCTTCTATCTTGAATATTCAGCGAATATAGAATGCCTATTATGATTAAAGAGAAATATATTTAAATCTCTAACTTCTATTATCTTTATTGAGTCTGATCCTGAAAATATTGCAACAAGCTGGTAGCAGAGGATGGTTAATTGACTCAATAAGTAATTAAAAATGTCCAAGAAAGATAGGCCCAACACCAGGGCCTACAGCAAAGAAATAGAAACTGATCAAGAGACAATCAACGAATCCACTAATGCGATTTCGAGAGAATCCGAAGAATACACCACTGAAGAAGAAGAACTGATGAGTGAAAATAACGACCAGGAAGAAATCGAGATAGAAAATAACGAACTCAGGTCAGAGATATTAAAGATACTAAAAAGCCAAAAGAATGATGAAAGCCTCATCGCGGACCTCCAGGAGATGCTGAGAAACAGCGGAGCAGCGAGAGAGAAAAACGTCATTAAAGAAAAACCCAAAGACCAAAAAACTGTGAGTGAAATGACTACTGAGAAAATAGTTGTAAAAAAGAAAAGATGTGACATCGCGCGAAATTTTGAATGGCAGCCATCTTGGTTTCAACGAACTTCAAAAGAGAGTGAAGCAGAGCCAATCAAAACGCTCAGTTCAAAATTTCTGGCACGAAAAACGCTATCAGACGAAGAAAGTGAAAAAGAAGTCACAAACTCTTCAGATGAACCAAAATCAGAAAGTGAAGACGATTTAACAAAGTCTCAAGTAAAGTCAGCAATGAAAACGCTTTTTGCTGCTTTTGGGCCAAGATTGAAAATTTCCAAGACATCAACAAAGAAGCAAGAAATCAAACCGACAACTCAAGACCTGCACGCTCCCATCCTGACTTCGAAAACGACGACACCCGAGCCCAGAGAGCCATGCCGATTCCGTCCTACACCGCAGACAGAATCGAGTGCCAGCGCACACAAGAGAAAGAGAAGAACCGTCGCCATCACCAAAACCCCAAAAACCGAGCCAGAGACCGACTCATCTGAAGAGGAGCGGATCGAGAGAGCTGAAATGGAGAGAACCTTCCACAACGGCGCCAAAGAAGAAATGAGCAACGCGCATGTGCAAAACTACGTAGACGGCCCCGAAAGACTTGAACTGGCCAGAGAACTGCGCAGACTCGTTACAAGCATCCCAATGCCGTTCTGTAATTTCCTGCACTTGAGAGACCACGGACTGCCTCAGGTTGTAAGTAATGGACAGAATAATGTAGGGAATTTACCCAGTGACTTCCCAAAACTTAGGGTTGATGGCATTAATTTACAAGAGTGGTACCAACAGCTTCAGGTTATTTTTATGAAAGAAAATTTACTATTCTTTATAACTAGTCCTCCAAGAAGACCTTGGACTTTAAAAATAGATTGTTTACATCATAGAGCATTTTTCATAATAATTTCTAGCGTGTCTCCTGCAATGTATCATAGCATCAAACCAAACCTAACTGTATCAGAAATAATTCAATGCATGTTTAATCTATTTCACAGCGATAGCGTAGCCACAACCACAAGAATGTCTAAGGATTTCTTTTCTTCTAGAGTGAAACCAGGGGTTTCTATAAGTGAGCATTTGATAAATCTAAACAAAATAAGAGCTGAGCTGCAATTGAGGGGGGAAGTGATTTCAGATCAAACAATGAAAAGTGTTATTATCAATTCACTTGATCCATCATGGGATAGCTTTATGTCACACTTAGATACCATTAATTTGGGATATTTATCAATAGAAAGTCTATCTAACAAATTGATAGCAGAAGACAATTCAAGAAAAAATCGTTTCAGTAACCAAACAGAACACAAATCTTTTAGGAAAGTAGTCTTCCAAGATAAATATAATGAGGCCTTTAGATGCCACAATTGTGGATCCAGGGAACACAGTAGAAGAGATTGTCACAAAGTCCCAAGAGAGAGACATAGACCAGAATATAGGAGCAAATACAATTACAGACAATCTTCCACAGATAGACACAAATATAGAAGTCCACCAAATTACAGAGAAAGTAGAGGGGGTAGAGAAAATTCAAAAGAGAGAAAATCTGGGTCACTAAATGGGCTAAATAAACAAGACAGCACCAGAACACAACAAGATGAGAACAATAATTGGCTTATTGATTCTGGTGCAACAAATCACACCACTAACAACAAAAGTATATTATCTTCATTTACAGAAGATAAGTTTGTGATAAAGGTAGCTAATCAAGAAAAGGTTCAAGTATTAGGCAGAGGAAATGTGAACTTGCCTGGTTTAGGGAAAATAGAGGGGGTATTATTAATCCCAGAAATACCTCACAACATACTGAGTGCTATAAAACTAAGCAGAGAATCTGACATCAATATAGTTTTCTCAAAGGGGAAAGCAACTATAGAAAAGAACAAAACAAATGTAGGCACTGTGATGATAAAAGGGGGTCTACCCTATCTGATAACCAAAGAAAGATGGTTACATAACATTGATTCAAATATGGAAGATTGTATTGAAGCAGATGATGAAAATGTCAGTAACAGTGACAATGATGAATGTAAAATAACTCATGATAACAAAAATACACACAATGAGAAGAAACCAAAAATAGGTAAACCAATTCATGATGAGTGTGCTCACATCTTACATAGGAAGTTAGGACATGCAAGCTTTCCTGTAGTACAAAAAATGACTGAACACGCAGAAGGTGTCAAAATAAAAAATTGTGAAAATTATTTGGAATGCTCAGTATGTAAATCCACCAAACTAAAAACCAGTCCCAGACCAAAAAAATCTAACAGATCAACCAACAATATTTTTGATTTGGTACATATGGACTTAGTTGGTCCATTAACTCCATCAATTACCTATAGAAAACGTTACTTCCTAACAATAGTGGATGATTACAGTCGCTATGGTTTTGTTTACACATTAAAGCACAAGGATGAAACCTTTCAGAAATTTAAGGAATTCTACAAACGCATAGAAACACAACATAATATTAGAATAAAACAAATTATGACAGATAGGGGATGTGAATTCATGTCTAAAGAATTCTCCCAATGGTTAAAGGATAGAGGGATGCTACATTTCACGTCCAATCCATTTTCTGCATTTCAAAATGGGATTGTAGAGAGAAAGAATTCCACACTACAAACCATGATTAGATGCACATTAGAGGATGCTGGTTTAGGCAAACAATTTTGGTCAGAAGCCTTACATTATTCAAATTACACTCAAAATAGGACATGGTCCAGTATTGTGAATAAGACACCATATGAGGTGATGTACAATAGAAAACCCAAATTAGCACACATGCACATATTTGGAGTTACTGCAGACGTACACATACCTAAACAATTGAGGAGAAAGGGAGAAAACGTATCCAGGAGATTAAGATTCATGGGATACGAAACTGGAACCAAAGGGTACAGATTCATTGATAATAATAACAAATTTATAGTATCCAGAACAGCTGTGTTCCATGAGCAGGCCAATTGGTCTAAATTGCACCTTAATGAAATATTTCCTAATAAAAGCAAAGATAATATATCTTGCGAGGAAGGAACAACAGAAATTCAAAGTATTAACAAAAGTAAGAACAAAACCAAAACTTGGACAAATAGTCAGCATAAAATAAAGACAGACACATTAACAAAAAAGGAAGCTAGATTTTTGCATGACAACCATAGCAAACCTGAAAGAAATATTAGAAACAATAGAAACCAAATACCAAATAAATACAAAGATTACATAATGCATATGGATAGAGAACAAATAACACCTAATACATATGAGGAAGTATTGAAACTTCCCCGTGAAGAAAGAGAAAAATGGGAACTAGCTATGGAAAAAGAGATGGAAAGTTTACAAGGATTAAATGTATTCACACCTGCGATCGCACCTAAGGATAAAACAATTATAGGTACCAGGTGGATTTATAAAATTAAGAATTTAGAAGGAGGTAATACCTTATACAAGGCCAGACTAGTTGCACAAGGTTATGCACAAAAATATCCAGAAGACTATACTGACACATATTCACCAACAGTGAGAACAGAGAGTGTCAAAACAGCTCTTGTAGTAGCATCTGCACTCAATCTGGACGTGTTTCAATATGACATACAGACTGCATACTTACATGCAAAATTAGATAAGGAAATATATGTAAGAGCACCACACAGTCAATACACTAATAAGAACGAAATTTGGTTATTAAATAAGAGTCTGTATGGATTGAAGCAATCTGGAAAAAGATGGTACGATTGTTTGGTAAAAGTACTTAAAACCATGGATTTCAACGCCACCACTGCTGATAACTGTTTCTTTGTAAAAAAGAGTAATGATCATATTGAATTTGTATTAATTTATGTGGATGATATTTTATATATTGGAAAGCATAAAGAGAGCAGGGAAATCTTTGTAAATAAGTTAAACGAACACTTCTCATTGAAATCACTAGGTAGAGTGAACAAATACCTTGGTGTACAAATTAACAAAACAAAAAGGGGATTCAAACTTACTCAGAAAGATAAAATCATTGAACTCCTAAACAAATGTAACTTAAATAATGCCAAAACATGTGACACACCTATGCAAACTGATTTTCTCAGAAACATTGATGAATCTTCCCCTGAGTTTAAAGACAACACATTTTACAGATCAGTTATAGGTTCACTCCTTTATATATCCAATTGGACTAGGCCAGATATTGCATTACCTCTCAATTTATTGTCAAGATATGTTAGCAGACCAACCTTGTATCATTGGGAAGCTGTCAAAAGAATTTTAAGATATCTAAAAAGTACATTAGATTTTTGTTTAATATTGGAACCCAATAATGACAAAGAACCAAAAATTACTTGTTATGCTGATGCAGATTGGGCTGGTGATACATCATGCAGAAAGAGTACCTCTGGTTATGTTTTTCTATTGAACGATTGTCCAGTTTACTGGTATACTGGTAAACAAGAACTGGTAGCCACTTCTACCACAGAAGCGGAATATGTTTGCTTGTCTAAAGCTGCAAATAACCTTGTATGGTTCAATGATTTGATCACAGATATTTGGAAGAAACCTACTTTACCATTTATTATGCATGAAGACAATAAAGCGGCCATTGAAATATCTAGATCCGATGCAATTGGACAAAGGTCCAGGCATATTGATATAAAATTTAAGCACGTGAGACAACTATCTCAAGACGGATTCATCAAAGCAATACATTGTGATACTTCTGAACAATTAGCTGACATATTAACAAAACCCTTACCTTCTAAACAACACAAATATTTAACTTCTAAATTATATGTATT
This sequence comes from Pituophis catenifer annectens, assembly GCF_029215685.1. Lineage (NCBI taxonomy): Eukaryota > Metazoa > Chordata > Lepidosauria > Squamata > Colubridae > Pituophis > Pituophis catenifer. Next base: position 20,438,244 of record NW_027256893.1, read on the forward strand.
ATATTGTCCTGAATCTGAATGTAACTGGTGTTGTATAACGAACCGGCATTTAGAGGGGGATTTGTCAGATGTAAATGCCTTATTCTCTAATGTGTAAATAATGTATATATGGAACATCAGGGGTTAACTTATTCTTTGGACTTTAATGTATTCATAATTTACCACTCCCATTCCTGGCCCCACCCCTTGTATATATAAGGAGCCATCCTCCCCATTTTCATTGCTTCTATCTTGAATATTCAGCGAATATAGAATGCCTATTATGATTAAAGAGAAATATATTTAAATCTCTAACTTCTATTATCTTTATTGAGTCTGATCCTGAAAATATTGCAACAGTCTCCTCGAGAGTAGGGCTTGAGGATAATTGGCCACTCCCTTAGCCTATTTAAGTCACATGCCGTTAGTAAGTTTCTTGCTGGAAACAACTTGTAATTATCATCAGAGCATTTTTGGAAAAGTCTTATCTTGCTTTCTGAGCTGGTTGCCAACCTTTGCCGGACTTTGGTTTATTCTTGCTACTTAATAAATTTGATAAGGACCGTTCGTGTGTGTCTATATCCTAGGGGAATCCGGAGCTGGGGCAGAACAAGCAGGGACCTTTTAGCACAAAAGCAAAGCCATTGTGGTGGTTTTAGTGCTAGGCATTTTTACGCTTGCTTTTATGAGGTGGCCATCTCAGTCACCCTGGTGTTTTGTTGTCTTCTCCTTCTGCTTTATAAATTCAAGACCTAACTGTGGAGAGCTTGGACAAGGATACGCTCTTGTCGAAGTGAATGTTTGCGGCTCAGGGTTGAACTGTGGGGTCCTCGGTGCTCCCTGAGCTTGGATTGTTTTCTTGCAGACATTTCATTACCAAACTATGTGATATCATCAGTTCCACAAGGAGATGGGGTTTGTGGAATGGAGAAGAAGGAGAATGGGAGGAGGGGGGGAGGAGGAGGAGGAGGAGTGGGAGACAACGGCAACTGTGGGGTTATTGCTGATCCAAACTAGGTAACTTCATCTGTGCTAGAAGGGAGGAGGAGGAGGAGGACTGTTGGGTCCTTGATGTTCTCTGAGCTTGGTTGCTTTCTTGCAGAAGTTTCATTAACAAACGATGTGACATCATCAGTTCCACAAGAAGATGGGGTTTGTGGAATGGAAAAGAAGGAGAATGGGAGGAGGAGGAGGAGGAGACAACGGCAACTGTGGGATCGTTGCAGACCCAAACTAGGTAACTTCATCTGTGCTAGAAGGGAGGAGGAGGAGGAGGAGGAGGAGGAGGAGGAGGAGGAGGAGGGGGGGAACTGTCGGGTCCTTGATGTTCGCTGAGCTTGATTGCTTTCTTGCAGTTTCATTAACCAACCAGATAACATCATCCATAACCACTGATGATATCCCCTAGTTGGGTAATAAAACGTCTGCGAGCAAACCACCCAGTTTAGAGAGCGCCAAGGACCCTACAGTTACAAATATTGACTTTTTATTGGTCAGACAAAAAAAAAAAACAACACCATTATTTGGGGGCAGTTCATACCTGGCAACTCGAAGGTGTGTGGACTTCAACGTGTTGGATGGGGAATTCTGGGAGTTGAAGTCCACACGTTTTCACATCGTCAAGTTTGAAAAACATTTTTTTTTAAGAGTTTAAACAATCCAGCCAATTTGCCTCGATGGGCAACATACAGATGGACCTTCTCAGGCTTCTAGTGAGAAGCTTCTTCGCTGGCTGATCCACCTTCTTCTGCAATTGCTTCGGGATAAAATCAAGGGCAGGATTATTTATGAATTGCCTTGCGTATTAAATTGAAAAGAAAGGCAGGATACAAATTAAATTAGGGAACTAAGCACGCTACCAAACTCCATCTGTTGCGCCAGCTGTAGTCTATCTTATAGAAAGAGCTCTCTGACAGCCATTGGCTTATAACCTTCCAGATAGGAATATCATAATTTACACTGTGTGGTTTTCTCTTGGGAATGGATTTGGCAGGGTCATTTGTTTTAAACAATGTTTTCAAAGTATGGTTCAGATCACATTGGATGGAGTAAGTATTCCCAGGCTACAAATTTTATTCAAAAAAATATTTGGGGCAGTCACAGAATGCTAGAAGTTCTAGAGAAGAAGTTACCAGAGAATTTTATTTCTAATTTAAACCCACCCACCCCCAAGTTACTAAATGTCAAGGGTTCAGTGCAGGGGTGAAATCCAGCAGGTTCTGACAGGTTCTGGAGAACCGGTAGCGGAAATTTTGAGCAGCTCAGAGAACCAGTAGGAGAAATTTTGAGCAGTTCAGAGAACCGGTAGCAGAAATTTTGAGCAGTTCGGAGAACCGGTAGCAGAAATTTTGAGCAGTTCAGAGAACTGGTAGCGGGAAAGTTGAGTAGTTCAGAGAACCGGCAAATGCCACCTCTGGCTGGCCCCAGAGTGGGGAGGGTATGAGGATTTTGCAATATTCTTCCCCCAGGAGTGGGGTGGGAATGGGGATTTTGCAGTATCCTTCCCCTGCCACACCCACCAAGCCACACCACGCCCACCAAGCCACACCCACAGAACCGGTAGTAAAAAAAATTGGATTTAACCACTGGTTTAGTGAAATTAAGTATAGTTATGACTTTTAATTGAGACAACTCAACAACACAGTGCAGAATTTTACTTAGTTTCTTGTACTCCAGATACGGTTCCATGGAGATCTACTTTAAACAGCAATGGTATCTTTCCATTGGATTCTGATCTATAAGTAGACATAGAACCTAGACCCGTGATGGCGAACCTATGGCACGCATGCCACCTGTGGCACACGGAACCATATTTGTGGGCACACGAGTCTTGCTCTAGCTCAGAACCAGCGCACATGTGCATGCTGGCCAGCTGATTTTCAGGCCTTCCGGGCCCATCGGAAGTTGGGATACGGGCTATTTCCAGCCTCTGGAGGGCCTCTGAGGTGATTGGGAAGGCCAGTTTCGCACTCCCCAGGCTCCAAGAAAGTCTCTGGAGCCTGGGGAGGGTGAAAAACAGGCCTACCGGGCCCACCATGCCATCACGTGCCAAAAGTGGGGGTCGCGCCGTGGGTTTGCACATGCATGTGGAAGAGATGAGGCGCATTGAATTATAGGTTTGGGCGTGAGCATGCATGATCCTCCCACTTTTGGCATGTGATGGCAAAAAAGTTAGCCATCACTGACCTAGACTAAAGAATATAGAATGATAGGGTTGAAAGAGACCTTAGAAGTCTTCTAGTCCAACCTCCAGCTCAACCAGGAGTCCCTAAACAATTCCAGAGAAATGGCTGTCCAATATTTTCTTGAAAACCTCCAGTGATGGAGCACCCACGACTTCTGGAGGCAACGTCTGTTCCACTGGTTGATTGTTCTCACTGTCAAGAAATTTCTCCTTAGTTCTAGGTTGCTTCTCTCTTGAATGTTCTTCCATCTGTTGCTTCTTCTTTTGCCCTCAGGTGCTTTGAAGAATAGGTAGCCCCCTTCTTCTATGTGACAGCCCCTCAAGTACTAGAAGACAGCTATCACTGCACCCCTAGTCCTTCTCTGTGTTAAAGTAGAAACATCTAGTTCTCTTAATTGTTCTTCAGGAGCCTGGATAGCTCAGCAGACTAATACATTGTAATTTAACTCCAGCTGTCTGCAATTAGTAAGTTCGAATCTCGCCAGGCTCAAGGTTGACTCAGCCTTCCATCCTTTCTAAGGTAGGTAAATTGAGGACCCAGTTTGTGGGGGCAATAAGCTGACTTTGTAAAAATATACAAAAGAATGAAGGCTATTGCTTAGCGCATTGTAAACCGCCCTGAGTCCCCGGAGAAGGGCGGCATATAAATCTAATTAAAAAAAAAAATACGGCTTACCTTCCAGACTCTTTATCATCTTCATTGCTCTTTGTTGTGACTGAGGCCCAAGTAGTGATTACCAAACACAATTCAGTCCTGAACAAACTTATTTTATATTTAAAACAGCTGAGAATTAATTCATTCTCAGCTTAGTCCAAAACAAATTCTTCATAACCAGTCCGTCGGCCTTATCACCAACCTTTGATGTCTTTGGCAACCTGCCAAAGGCTTTTCTTGGCAAAAACCCCACAAAGTTCAAGAGATGCTGACAAGAAGCACTGGAATCGACGTTGCTTTTCTACAAAGAACCCAACGGCTCGTTGCTGCTCTTTTATGCCTTATGGGAGTGGCCAATCATCTCCTGGCCTTACTCCTGAGTCGTCCTTTTTGCTTCAGCTGATCTTGCCTTCTGGCATCTCTTCGCATGCGTGCACTAGGAACAGGCTCCTCTTGTTCCTCTGCCTCTCTGCTGTCCGACTCTGGAGGCTCCGGAGTCTACACATCGCTCCCAGATGGCCCTGGCCCCATCTCTGCCTCCGATGCAGAGCCCTCGTCTGGGTCTTCCCCTGACTCCAGGACTGGCCCATTGTCCTCTCCAGCCTCCTCACTGTCCGACTTTGCTCCCAGCTCCGCAGGCTGCTGGTGGACCACAACACTTTTCTCTGCTTTCTTTATACGTAATATTTATATATACATAACATAAATATATATTTTATGCATGCCACAGGCAATGTCTGGTGCTGGGTTTGGTTCATGCTTGCTGTCAACAATTGTGATATTTTCTTCCTAGCCAACTTCAAGTGAAAGAAGCTCTGGAGTTCTACAACAAATGTATCTCTAGATCCCCAAGCTTTGTCCTACCAGCCCAAGAAAAAACAAAAAAACAAAAAAACATATCCCTTTTTCTTGGCTGTTATTATCTTTATCAACTTCAATAAAATCTGGAAAGAAATTGTAGCCTGAAGTTGAAAAGAAAAGAAAAAAAGAACACATCCCAGAGCTGTAATAGGAAAATAATAGCCTTTGCAAAAAGAATGCTTGGATTTTCCAGAACCTCATGGGGACATAAACTGTTGAAAAGAATCCTTTTAAATTCTCCTTCCTTCCTTCCTTCCTTCCTTCCTTCCTTCCTTCCTTCCTTCCTTCCTTCCTTCCTTCCTTCCCTTTGTGACGAGCAAGACTACACACCGTGCTGTAAGCTTTTGTGTTTTTTCTTTGGTCACCTGGGTCACAAAATCCTGTGAAGTTGATCAATGCTGTTCTTACAACAGATGGAAATTTGTTTTTGGAAGAAATGCGGTTTGGGGAAATAGTTGTTCAGAACTGGCAGGCTCGGGGATGAAAACAGATCTTTCTTTTTTTTTAAAAAAAAAAGCCTTTTCTTTTTCTTTTTTCTTTTAAAGAACGCTGGAAGACTAGCCCAGATTTTTATGCCTTGTGAAAGGAGTGACAAGGGCAAAAAAACATTCAGTTGAGATGCTTTATTTTATTTTATTTTTCTAAAATACTCAATAATGAAGGGAAACCCCGTCCAGCATTTATTGGTACTGCTTCATTTAATCTTCTGAAGATTAAATAGACAGGAGAGCTGTGGAAAGACACCAGAGTGGAAATGAAATATTCATTTGCAATGGAGTGATGGCCCACGCATTACTCGCTGCTTGTTTCAACCCGTATCTCTTGTAGAAAGAACAAGTGTGGTTTTAAAGTGGAGAACGGGTTGGTGCCAGCGTTTCATTGCGGTTAGAGTTCATCGCTAGGGCTTGGAGATTAAATATCCAGCTAACCAGAAAGCCCACCCAGGAGACCTTGGACCAGTCCCTCCCCGATTGAGTTCACACATTGCACTAATTATAATGTGGTTTCTTTTGGGTTCAGGGCACCTCCGGACACCGCTCATCTGCACCCCTGGGTCCCAAGCCATCGATAAACCTCAACAGTTACGATGATCAACCTCCCACTTGGCTTCGGCAGCAGAAAAACCAAATGTGGACTGTGCCCCAATTCTCGCATCCGACATCTGCAGCTCTTTTTTCCCCCTTTCCCGTCTAAGTTAAGGGTATTATGGGTAGGGCTAGTAAACCAGGGCTAAGATCTAGCAACCACTAGATGTTAGTAAGAAGTTTCACTTGTTGTTTATGTTTATGTTTATTATATTTGTATACCGCCCTTCTCCCAAAGGACTCGGGGCGGTGAACAGCCAACAGATAAAATACAAATTGAGGTCACTTGTGTCGGGGGCATCTGTGCCGGCCTGAGTCCTCTGCCAGCGAAAATGGAGCTTCATTTTCGGCTGCGATGGCCTCCTGCAACTCATTGAAATTTCTTGTGATTTTTTTCCCTTGAAAATGTTTCTCTTCTCATCCAAGAAACTCCTTAAGTTCTGAAGAAACTTCTGAAAAAAAACCACCTTTGGGACAACCATGATTAAGATGATTAAGAATCTCCATAGACATCCATGACTTAAACCGACTCTTATCTTTCAGTAAGGTCTCTTGGAGGGATGCCAGCATCTGACCATAACTTAGCTCTCCAAGGCACTGCGGTTTATAGAGCTGTTTTGCAGTCCTATGTCGGAGATCCCAGATCTAGGTAAAAAGGAGACACTGTGTGTTCTGTCCTTGTCATCATTATCCCCATCGCTGCTCTCACCCTTTTTCCCCTGACAGGTCTCTGGGAACTACATCTCCACTTTCGCTCCGGTTTTGCGGAGTTTCTCCATGACAAGGCGCTAAATTCAGCTCTGTCTTTCAACCAAGTCTGTTTGTTTTCTCAAAACAAACGAAACTGGCACCTGCCACTTCTCCGGGCCTTACCAAGTTCTTGATAGCTTAGACATGGCATGAAGCTCTGCTTGTGTCTTCAGCTGTCACTGGGGCAGGGGTGGTTTTATTAATATGATTATTTTGACAGTTACTTTTCTTCTGGCTTTTTTTTTTTTTTAAACACCAGCACCGTTTCTTGCTTGACAGCTGAAATAAGGCTTTCCAACAGCATTTAAATAGCATTTAATTGGAGTCAGGGTTTACCCTGAAATTGGAAGGCTCTCACACAAAGGACACACAACCATAATGTGGCTTGTTTTTTTTTTTGTTTTTTTTTTTTAAATTTGATTTATATGCCGCCCTTCTCCGGAGACTCAGGGCGGCTTACAATGCTTTTAAGCAATAGCCTTCATTCTTTTGTATATTTTATACAAAGTCAGCTTATTGCCCCCACAAACTGGGTCCTCATTTCACCTACCTTAGAAAGGATGGAAGGCTGAGTCAACCTTGAGCCTTGGAGAGATTCGAACCAGCAGAAATTGCAGGCAGCTGTGTTAATAACAGGGTACACTAAACCACTGTACTATCAAGGCTCTTTTGGCTTAGTAAGGTGTGTGAATCTAGGAGTGATTTAGGCTGGGTTCATTACCAAGGCATGGAGTCATGGTATATTCAATATGCAATCCTAGGGTGAGTTCAAACAGTTCACTTAGCTGTGATCTACAACAGGGATCTCCAACCTTGGCAACTTTAAGACTTGTAGACTTCAACTCCCAGAATTCCTCAGCCAGCTTTGCATAAATCCCAAACTCCTAGTTAATCAAGCCAGCTGTCTGGTGATTCAGAAGAGATCTGTAGGCCATTGCACTGATTAATAGAAATCCCAGCCATAAAATATGGCGGTCATTAGCCTCCAGGCTTTTACCAGGATGGAGATACGATCAATCTATCTACTTGACAGGAGGAAGATCTGCTAAGATCAGGTTCCAGATCAGTCACCACCGCTGAATGCATCTGGCGAAGAGTCTCATACAACCAGAGGTCTCCAACCTTGGCAACTTTAAGACTTGTGGATTTCAACTCCCAGAATTCCTCAGCCAGTTTTTCAAAGTTGTAATGGCTCTGAAAAAGATGCACTTACAATTTTCACACTTACAACCGTTTGCAGCAGCCCCTTGGTTTCGTGACTGAAATTTGGATTCTTGGCAACTGCTTCATATTTATGACGGTTGCCGTGTCCAGGGGTCATGTGATCCTCTTTTGGGACCTTCTGACAAGCAAAGTTAAGGGGGAAGCCAAATTCATTTCACAACAATGTTAGTAACAACTTGCAAATGATCGTGACCGGGAAGATAGTAAAATGGGGGCAAAACTCCCTTAACAAAGGTTTCGGTTAGCGACCTAAATTTTGGGCTCAATTGTGTTTGTAGGTCGAGGACTACCTGTATTGATGTCCCTTTCTTTTCTTTCTTTTTTGCATTTTTTTTATTCCTCGGTTCTTTTTCTGCATTCTCCCTTCGCCCTCCTCAAACCTCTGTTTTTATTCCGTCTTCCTCCTTTCATTTTTTTTTTTTTTTTGTACAATTTGACTCTCATATATTTTTACGGTACCCACGGCAGTCAGTCTCTCTGCCGATCTCCCACTGTGCAAATTGCCCTTCAGAGAGAAAGATCTTCCTGTCAGTAGCTTACAAGAGGTGCCAGCAGCAGCAGCAGCAACGGAGATTTTGGGGGGAAAAAAACCCCACGAGCTCTCAAATCAGCAGGCATCTGTACCCACCCCTGGAATTAGTTCCTATCTTGTATCAAATGCGTCCCTTCCTCCTTTCTTTGAAAGCATGCAAACCAACGAGGTGGCCTCAGGGCAGTGTTTAAGGTTCAAAGACACGTTTGTGGAATTTGGCTCCCTCGAAAAATACAGATACCTCTTTCCTATATATATATATAAGTATATATATAGAGAGAGAGACCGGAATATCATTTTAGCCATTGCCTATCTGCCGTAGGATGAAGGATTCTTCGGCATCCCAAAGATGCTTTTGCCACATGTTCACAGAATGGATTCAACTTGATAAAAAAGTGTCCATGAAAGAGACCTAAAATGATGGATTGATAACATCAACAAGTATTGTGGGCCCAATTGGCAAAAGAAAGTTCAGATAGATAGATAGATAGATAGATAGATAGATAGATAGATAGATAGATAGAGATAGAGATACATAGATAGATACATATGACATATGAGAGATAGATAGATAATAGAGATAGATAGATGACATATAAGAGATAGACAGATGATAGATAGATAGATAGATAGATAGATAGATAGATAGATAGATGATAGATAGATAGATAGATAGATAGATAGATAAGAGAGAGAGAGAGAGAGAGATGAGAGATAGACAGATGATAGATATACATAGATAGATACATATGACATATGAGAGATAGATGATAGAGATAGATAGAGACAGGGGTGGGTTCTACTTACCTTTACTACTGGTTCACAACGGGGCCACGCGTGCACATGTGCAGAAGCTTCTGCGCATGTGCAGAAGCATTTTGATGACGTTGGGGTCGGGGGGTGGAAAATCCCCATTCCCACCCCACTCTGGGGCCAGACAGAGGTGGTATTTGCCGGTTCTCTGAACTACTCAAAATTTCCGCTACTGGTTCTCCAGAACCTGTCAGAACCTGCTGGATTTCACCCCTGCCTCCAAGGTCCCTTCCCCTTCTATTATTCTATGTTTTATGTTCCTTCTACAGGGAGTCCCACATTACACTAAGTACATATCATGAGAGTTTGTTGATCAAGTTAGAATAGAATAGAATAGAATAGAATAGAATAGAATAGAATAGAATAGAATAGAATAGAATAGAATAGAATAGAATAGAATAGAATAGAATTCTTTATTGGCCAAGTGTGATTGGACACACAAGGAATTTGTCTTTGGTGCATATGCTCTCAGTGTACATAAAAAGATAAGATACATTCGTCAAGAATCATAAGGTACAACACTTAATGATAGTCATAGGGTACAAATAGCAATCAGGAAACAATATCGTAACAATATGTTACTTGTATCCTTACAATAAATCGTAAGGATACAAGTAACAAAATTACAGTCCTACAGTCATAAGTGGAAGGAGATGGGTGGAAGGAGATGGGTGGTGGGAACGATGAGAAGATTAACAGTAGTGCAGACTTAGTAAATTGTCTTGTCTTTTGTTGCTTTGGAAAATAGTTTGACCCCCTTGTCTTTTGTAGGCTTTGTATGTTTATGCAACATAGCAGCCAGATAATAGTTATTATCACCACTGTTGATTTTTCAGATGGGAATGTAGATCTATGAATGAAATCCCCCTCCGATAGGGATGTCACTGGGCATGTATGATCAGGTCACATTCCTCTCATTTGAATTGCAACAGAAACTCTCCCAGTTGCTCCAAATGGGAGGGAGCTAGGAACTGCCACATCCCCAAGACAGAGAAAGTTGTCTTGGGAAGGATCAGAGAAAGATGTCATTTCGCTTTGTTCATGAAAACGTACTTCTGTATGGAAAAGTCCCATGGTATGTCAACTCAGCCAATTGAAATGTCCTTAACAACCCAGAAATAAACGGACCTTAGCTTAGGTGGTGAGCAAACTCTCTGTTCTGACCTAGGCTCCCTTAGAAAAGCAGGAAGCAGAGTCTTGGTCCCAGCAAAACTCCTTTTATTTACATGACTGTGAATTCCTTTCTTTCTTTCTTTCTTTTTTAAATATACTTTATTAAATTTTTCCATTACAAAAAAAAAAAAGTATAAAATCTCTACGACCTTCAGAGGCACAGTGTTTATACATATAAAGAAGTCATAAATCGAATATACTTCATCCTTAGCTATTCAAGATTATATTTACAAGTTATGCGTCCGGTGTATTTCACCCTTTAGATACGTAAACTAATCATGTCCTAAAATCATGCTTTTATCCTATTCTTTATCCTATTCACAGAATAGGACTGTGAATTCCTTTCATTCACAGTCAGCAAGGCCTGTCCAAACAGTTTTTCAAAGGAATATTTATCAACACAGACCTTATCTCGCTTGAAAGGCTGCCAGGTAACTCGTTTCCAAACTCAGTACAAGGCAAAACTTGGCACAGAGTCTCTCAGAGTCACGGAGTGAATTGTTTCCTGCAAAAGCCCCCTCCCCGTTCACTCTTCTTTTGTTTCCTTTGGGAGGGGCCAATCACCTCCAAGGTGTGGCTTTACTCCCAAGTCGACCCTGCTTTCTTAGTTGTGCTTGTCTTCTGGCAGCTCTGTGTATGCACACGCTGGGAATGGGCTCCAGCTGTTCCTCTGCCTCACTGCTGTCTAGCTCCCTCTCTGCCCCGACGCAGAGCCCTCGTCCGAGCTTTCCCCAACCCCCAGGACTGGCCCATGTTCCTCCCCAACCTCCTCACTGTCTGACTCTGCTGCCAGCTCTGCTGGCCGCCGGTGGGCCACAACACTCCCTTAAAGGCTGGACTCAATCAAAAGCCCTATATCAAAATGGGATCTGCTGGTTTGGAACATGGTGTAAATTTAATTGTGGTTTATTCTACAAACCACCTTTAAGCAGACAGACTTTGCTCGGCACGCGAATGAATCTATAGCACAGAAACAGAACTTCAGAAGGAATGTATATGATCTTTAGATAAAGACTGCCCATTTTTTTCCCAGCCCTGTATTTGAAGTTTACAAAATTAAGTGCTTTATGTTGAAATTTGGATTTAATGCTCTGCTCTTATTTCCAAGCTTGTTGGGAAAATGAAAGCATTAAATCTGGCTCTGGTCTGAGGTTTCTTTTCCTTTACATCTGTTCCCAATCCTTCATCATTTGCTCTCTTCTGCTACTCTAATAGGTTTCCTTATAAAAATCCCCCACATTTAATACAAAAGCTGTGCTTGTTATAATGAGCTTAAAATCTCTAATGGTTCTTCTTGCTCCAAATTGCTTCAAGTTCTTCACCACACCATATTAAGTTTGGGAGGGAGGGATTCCTGCTTAATATATCCTTTGAAAGGCTGTTTTGTGAAAAGGGATGGCTTTTCTCCTTTTTTTTCTGCAATTAGAACGGAGGAAATCCACTGGAGGAGTTCTCTTATGGCATGGGGGGAAAAAATTGAAGCTGCTGGTTTTGTACTGTGAAAATCACAGATGGCTATAGGTGGCAGCAGAGTGTTGGCGTGTCCTGAATCTCTTTTCTACCATCTAGTGGGCACACAGAATATTGCAGCCCAGGGCAAGTGAGTTTGAGGTCCTTTGGTGCTCTCTGAGCTTGGTTGTTTTCTTGCAATGTTTCATTACCCAAACTAGGTAACATCATCAATGCTAGAAGGGAGTGTGTGTGTGGGGGGGTTGATGTATGAAGGAGTTGAAGAGTTTGGGGACCCCTGGTAGGACTTCTGGACTGAAGTAACATCTCCTTTCTGCTATTAACCCTGGTTGCTTTCCTAATACAAAAAGTTGCCTGAGGAACATTGTGTAAAATAAAAACAGTACACAACTATGGAATAAGGAATAATTTGGCCAAGGTTCTTGTTGCTTGCTTGCTTGGTTGATTGGTTGGTTGGTTGTCCCTCTAGATAGGTTCCCCAAGTATCAACTCCAAAAGTTGACGAGACAATCCAATATTGTTATCGTTATTCGTGGTGCTATTAAAGCCATATTTCTTAAATTATTTTCGCAATGTCTAAGGATCAATGAGCAATCTGAAGCTTCATGAAGGCATTTTACAGATTAACAGAGATGGAAGGGACCTTGTAGGTCATCTAATCCAACCCCCTGCCCAAGCAGGAGACCCTACAGCATTTCTGACAAATGGCAGTCCAGTCTCTTCTTGAAAGCCTCCAGTGATGAAGCTCCCACAACTTCCAAAGGCAATGTCTGTTCTATGGGTTGATTGTTCTCACTGTCAGAAAATTTCTCCTTATTTCCAGGTTGAATCTCTCCTTGTTCAGTTTCCATCCATTATTCCTTGTTTGACCTTCAGGTGCCTTGGAAAATAGCTTGATTCCCCCCCCTTCTCTTTGTGGCAGCCCCTCAAGTATTGGAGGACTGCTATCATGTCTCCCCTGGTCCTTCTTTTCCCTAGATTAGCAATTTCCAGTTCCTGCAACCGTTCATCGTATGTTTTAGCCTCCAGTTCCCTAATCATCTTGGTTGCACTTCTCTGCACTCTTTCTAGAGTCTCCACATCTTTTTTATAGTGAAGGAGCTGTAGGATTTGGGGGAACCTCTGATGGGACTTTTGGACCGGAGTCACTTCTACGATTGTCCTGCTGCTTTCATTTCTCCTGCCAAAATACTTGGAGGCCTACAGCCTTTTTACCTAACAGTTTTCTTTCACTCTCTCCAACACCACTACCTTCTTCCCCTAAAAGATTTGATGATAAATTGTGATTTCTCGCTCCCCTCTTCTTCTTCTTTTTCTTTTTTTTTCTACAGGGGTTTTATTAAGAAGGCTGGAGACAGTTCTCATTAGTCTCAGTGCCACCTTTTATCACTTATCAGAGGAACAAGCAAACTGAGAGCTGATTCCTTTGATCAGGGCAAAAGGAGAAAGAGTATTAAAAACCCTATGAAGATCTGCTAAGTAGAAACCGGGAAAGACAGACTGAGGCATGTTTCAAAGGAAGAAACAGGGATTGAAAGTTGCCAGATTTGCTTGTACATATTAAAGAACTGTAGACGAAGCAACATATCCAACTGCTCCAGCCTAGCTTGGTTCTCCTCCCCCCCCACCCCTCTCCTCCTTTGGGTTTTCTTTAATTTTATTTTTTTTTGAAACGGGCAAACAGGAATTCATCAACGGGAAGGGCAGGTGATCAACCCTTGCGGGAGGGGGAGGGGGGAGAGAAGAAAAAACTTGGGAGGTGGGTTTCAAGGGAATTGGAAGATGTAAGTGGGGAGATGGCTGAAAAAAACAAAAGAAGGAGACAAGATTGGCATGTCAGATTGGGCTCCTGGGAGACTAAAGCTCCGTAGTGTTCTTTCCTTTGAGGGAAAGCTGAGTTTCTTTCTTTCTTTCTTTTTTTTTGTTTTGCAAAATTTATTTATTTATTTATTAATTCAACTTATATACCGCCCTTCTCCCCAGGGGGACTCAGGGCGGTGGACAGCCAAACTTAAAAGACATATAGTGCAAAAGTTAAGAAAAAACTAAAATAAATTAAATCATCGGCATTTCCAATTTAAAATCCCAGATCTGCAAAATCGAAAAGTTCCCAATTTAAAACCCAGAATCAATAAAATCGAAAATATAAAAACCCCATTAAAACCATTTAAGCTAGGCCAGCTTGTTGGAATAAATAAGTCTTCAGGGCCTTTCGGAAAGCACGGAGGTCCGGGATCAGTCGTATTCCAGGAGGTAGCTCATTCCACAGGTTGGGTGCCCCAACAGAGAAGGCTTTCCCCCTGGGGGCCGCCGGCCGACATTGCTTGGCCGACGGCACCCTGAGGAGGCCCTCTCTGTGCGAGCGTACTGGCCGGTGGGAGGTTATCGGTAGCAGCAGGCGGTCTCGCAGGTATCCCAGCCCTATGCCATGGAGCGCTTTAAAGGTGGGAACCAACACCTTAATCACAGTGTGCCACCGGGTGACTTGAGGGATCTTCTCTACCTTTCTTCCTACATCTACCCATCCCTACCCATCCCTTCAGGTCCATCAATCAGGATACAATCAAGATCAAGGGAGGTAGCAATACCACTCTGTAAAGCCTTAATAAGGCCACATCTAGAATACTGCATCCAGTTTTGTTCACCACACTATAAAGAAGATCTTGAGACTCTAGAAAGAGTGCAGAGAAGAGAAACCAAGATGATTAGGGGACTGGAGGCTAAAACATACGATGAACGGTTGAAGGAACTGGGCCTGGCTAGTCTAGTGAAGAGAAGGACCAGGGGAGACAGAATAGCAGTCTTCAAATATTTGAGGGGCTGCCACAGAGAAGAGGTCAAGCTATTTCCCAAAACACCTGAAGTCCAGACAAGGAATAACAGATAGAAACTGAACAAGGAGAGATTCAACCTGGAAATAAGGAGGAATTTCCTGACAGTGAGAGCAATCAACCCATGGAACAGAAGTTGCCTTCAGAAGTTGTGGGAGCTTCATCACTGGAGGCTTTCAAGAAGAGACTGGACTGCCATTTGTCAGAAATGGTGTAGGATCTCCTGCTTGGGCAGGGGGTTGGACTAGATGACCTACAAGGTACCTTCCAACTCTGTTAATCTGTATCTGTATCAGGAGAAGTCAGCTCTGGGTATCGTCTAACTAGGGACTGCCCTTGTAATGGGTGGAAGGTATAAGAAGCTTATTTGTGGGTTGTCATTTCATGTGAGCATAGCAGTTGAAACCATCTGTAGAGATCCCAGGTCTTCATCTAACATCCTTGGATATTGAAGATGCTGCAAGATTGGGGCAGGGGTGCTATTCAGCAGGTTCTGGAGAACCGGTAGCGGAAATTTTGAGTACTGTATTTTTCGGAGTATAAGACGCACCTTTTTTCCCCCAAAAAAGAGGGTGAAAATCTGGGTGCGTCTTATACCCCAAATGTAGCCCCGCCCAGCTTCTTAAACAGAGGTTTCAGTGGCTGAAAAAAGCATCAGAAACGAAGCTTCAGAAAAGAAGCCCCCAAGCAGAACTTCATTTTTTCTGAAGTTTAAGAATGAGAAACTTAAGATCTTGTGGGACTTTAGGATTCAGACTGACAGGCACTTGGTCCAAAACACACCTGACATAACAATAGTTGAAAAGAAAAAAAGTATGGTTCATTGACATTGCAATACCTGGTGATGCATGGATTGAAGATAAGCAGCAAGAAAAAATCACAAAGTACCGGGACTTGCAAATTGAAGTTGAGCGACTGTGAAAAAAGAAATCGTGTGTTGTCCCAATTGTAATTGGAGCCCTTGGAGCAATACCCAAAGGGCTACCCCGCTATTTAGAAATTCTAAATTTACCGGACTTGAACATTTTGACTCTACAAAAAACCACCTTACTCGGAACAGCTTACATCCTCCGACGATACCTTAACAGTTCCTAGGTCCTTGGTTAGGACTCGAGCTGCTGAGCTATTAACCAGCCTCAAAGGCTGTGAATCTCACTAAAGATTAACTAATAATAATAATAATAATAATAATAATAATAATAATAATAATAATAATAATAATAATAACAACCACCCTTTCCCTTTCTAATCAATCTTGGTTTCTGGTTGACTTCATCTCATTTTGTCAATGCCTGTTGGGATTTTTTTTGGATTTCCTAATATGACCTTGTTCGTTTCTACAATTTCTCCCTCCAAATATTAACCAGGTCTGGCCTTGCTGAGCCAAGAAAGGTCAGTCAAGTGCAGGTAGAACCTCCTTGCTGGGACAGAGCGATGCTTCTTTTATCTGAATCAGGGGTGTTCAACCTTGGCAACTTTAAGAACTTGTAGACTTCAACTCCCAGAATCGCCCAGGCTCTCATGCTGGGGAATTCTGGGAGTTGAAGTCCATCAGTCGTAAAGTTGTCAAGGTCAGAGACCTCTTGGATCTCTAGACTTTCTGGATTGTCAACATTCAGTGAGGTTAAACAATCTCAGGCAACTTCTGATCCCAGCCAAAAAAGTCAGCTAAGAATACACTGAATTTCAACTGTCCTCTGAATCATGGAAAGAGAAAGAGGAAAAAAAAAGAGAGGGGGGGGAGAGAGAGAGAGAGAGTTCACTTTTGTTCTTCTCCCCCTCATTATCTGATAGTTCTTTAAAGAGTTTCGAGTTTTACTTTGCCTCCTTTTGATCAGGAGGAAATGGTAGTGTAGGGAAAGAAGCACAGCTGTGCCTTCGGCTTTGAACTCACCAGGTTTAAAAGTCTGCAAGAATATTTTTCCTTTCAGCTCTCTCCTACAGCCTCGTGATAAAGGGAGATATTAAATTGTCCACAAGGATTACTAGAAAGGTAAATTCTTCAATCCAAAGCTCACAGTGGAATTGTGTTGGGTGTGTAGTTTTTTTTTTTTTCTTCCAAATTTAAATCCTTAATAAGGTAAATGGCCTGGTTTTTTTTTTTTTTTTTCAATTGCAGGTCTCAATTCCAATTGTTTTCTTTTTTTCCTTTTGGAAAAATAAAAAAGTTTAACTTTTTTTTTCTAAAAGAAGAAAGCGGTTGGTTTTATGGCAGGCTCCTAGAACTACAGATGGCATTTAATGTGGCAGCACCATCTAGTGGCGCCATAAATTCATAATCAACTCAAGGTTGACTCAACCTTCCATTCTTCTGAGGTCGGTAAAATGAGGATCCAGATTCGTCCGTCTATGGTCATTCTCAGTCATCCAGGTCGTGGTTGTCCGGAAGGTGCTTTTTTCAAGACTTTCTTGTTTTTAATTTGAAGACGTTTCGCTTCTCATCCAAGAAGCTTCTTCAGCTCTGACTGGATGGTGGGGAAGGGAAGGATTTATACTCCCTGCAGACAGCTGGTCCTTTGCAAAAAGGCTCCACACTCATTTGCAGTATTCAGGTGACCCTGAGGACACAGACAAACCTCCAAGTAGCCTCAAGGACTCTCTAAAACAGTGTTTCTCAACCTTGGTAGCTTGAAGATGGGTGGATTTCAACACCCAGAAACCCCCAGCCAGCAGCGCTGGCTGGGGGATTCTGGGAGTTGAAGTCCACCCATCTTCAAGCTTCCAAGGTTGAGAAACACTGCTCTAAAAGGATGCAAATGACCAGCTGTTTGCAAGGAGTGTAAATCCTTCCATTCCCCACCATCCAGTCAGAGCTGAAGAAGCTTCTTGGATGAGAAGCGAAACATCTTCAAAGAAAAACCAAAGAAGTCCAGTTGCGTCTTGAAAAAAGCACCTTTGTGAGGATGTAGATTTGTTGGGGGCAAGATGCTGACTCTATAAACTTCTTGGAGAAGGCTGTAAAGCACTGTGAATCGGTATATAAGTCTAAGGCAGGGGGTCCTCAAACTTTTTAAACAGGGGGCCAATTCAGTCCTTCAGACTGTTGGGGCACCGGACCGGCTGGGTGGGCGTGACTAGGTGGGCATGTGACTGGGTGGGCATGGCCAATTTAGCAGTCCATTAAATAATACACACAAATTAAACTTTAATTTGTTATGCTCCTGGAGGTGGAAAGGTGGTTAGTGAAGGGAAGTGACTGCCTTGGGGGGGGGGCGGGGTGTGAGGGACTTCTGTTTCCCTCCCTCTCTCTCTCTCTGAAGCCAGGGAGGCCAAAAATGGCCCCGTTTTTGGTCTCCCTGGCTTCCAGAAGGAAGGTGGGGGCTGGCGGGTAGGTGTGGTGGTGTGGGCGGAGCAGCCTCAGGGTCTCACGTGGGCCGGATGAATGGCTTCAGCAGGCCGTATCCAGCCCGTGGATACGTTGAAGACTCCTGGTCTAAGGGCTATTGCTATTTGTCACCCTGACTTTCAGAACCGATAATCCAGTGGTGTCTTCACTTTGAGAAGGATGGGCATCTTTTCTAATTATATTTAGAAAATATATTTATGCTGGCTGGGGAATTCTGGGCGTTGAAGTCGTCAAGGTCAAGAAATACTGTCCTAGAGTCTTGGGTTAGTCTAGTTTTCTTGGCCTTGATTTCTGGATTAGCGTTCATCTTATCTAACAGTATTCACGGTATGTTCTCAACATCTTTACCATCAAAGGTAAATATCTCTATTCCCAGTAATTTTAACGGATGTGAAAACGGGCTCAAACATTAATAACTTGTAACACGGATCCCAGAGGATGTTCAAACTGTTCCACCCAGATGTTACATGCTCACGATGGTGTCATTGGAGGTTTCTATAAAACATCAGGCAGATGTTAGCCATCTCCTGTCTCTTTTGAGATGAAATAGCATAGGATTTGCATTTGGTCTGTCACCCGTGATTGGTTTCTTTACAAGGGCTCACGGAAGCTTCTGAAGTGCCAACCCCCCCCCAAAAAACCACCTAAAAATCTAATCAAAGCGAACAGTTTATCTCTATATTAGTATACTTGGTCCTTTACTGCTTATCATGATATAACCAAGGGTGTCTATGCATTAACACAACACAATTAACTCCATTGCTAATATGGGACATTTTCAAATTTTGGAAACTGTCATCATCACGTTCTGCAGATTTATTAGGTGATGTCCAAGGGAACACTTTTACAAAACAGTTCTCTGCAATGTTTCCACTGGGTGATCTCTGAATTTTATCATAAAAAGAAACGAGCAAGAAGTTTTGCTTTCTCCACACAACAAATTGTGTATTAAACTGTTCCCTCGTATTTTTTTCCTCCTCTAAGTTCCCAATACCTTTCAGCCTTTCTATTGGGGAAAATGTTCCTGTCTCGTCAAAAGCTGCATGATATTTCTCTCCCTTTCTTCTCCTCATTGCACATATTCCTGTACTGTCAGTTCCTTCAGCGTCAACATTTTCTGTGGAAGTTTTTTGGCCTTCCTCTCTTCCATCTTCTTTTGGAAGAACAAGAAGTCTCTCCCGAGCTCATATGCTAAGGAGATCATCGTTTCTAGCAATGGTAGGTAGTACCGGTGACCAGAGTGTTTTTCTAAACGCTGGAGGGCCTTTTCTCCAAATTCAAAGGCGCTTTTGAAGTTCTCCAGATCTTTGTGACATACAAGGATGGCGCAGAGGGTGGGAACCAACAGAATGGGTCTGTGCTTTGTGAGCTTCTCTTGCAAAGCGATGGCCTCCAGAAGACCTTTCAAAGCTTTGGTGTATTGTCCTCCCCGAAGGCAGCTGTAGGCCTCTTCCAGCTCAGGCCTTGTTAAGAAGTCAATGAACAATCGAGATGTCCTGATGAACTCCATGGAGTATAGAATTCGCAAATAATCCTGGAAAGCCAGTTTTCTCTCCAGGATGACTTCATCCATGAAATTGCCAGTCAGGATCTTTTTGGGAAAGACGAGGTCTTCCATTTCATCATAAAATTCTTTAAATAGGCTCGTGTGCAGCTTTTCAAAATCAGAATACCGGCGTTCAATCATGGATACGTTGCTGTCAAAGCTGCCAGTCTGGATTATGATGATTTGGTACTTCTGGAAGGGATACACAAGCAAAATATTTTAGGAATGTCAGATGCAAAAAGAGATCCAGTCATCTGGGACTCCTTTACCCTGACTATGGGTTTTGCATTACTTTGAATATTTGCAGTTTTAGTTTAGCAAAATATGCCGGCTTCTCATCTTGGTGGATGGCTTAATCTTATGTGATAATTTATGTCCTGTGGTTTATTCAACAATCCATGATCCAAGTACCATATTCTTCAGAGTATAAGACGCACCTACCTTTTTTGGTGAGGAAAAGAAGAAAAAGAGATCTCCCTCTGCCTCTGAGCAATGTTGCCTCCTTGCAGCAAACAGCAAACAGCCTGCTTTACTTTCATTTTCGTTTTCAGCATAGCTTGACTAGCACAAGGAGAAAAAAAATCTGCTCCAGCAATTTACCTCTTTGCAGCAAGCAGCAGAGCCTGCGCAAAACAGCTGAGAGCAAATCAGCTGAGAGTTGGGAGGCTGATCCAATCAACTTGTGCTAATTAGGCTGTGTTGAAGCTGAAAGGAGCTGTTTTTTCTTGCTGTTTGCTTGCAAGGAGGTAACTGCTGCAAAGCAGAGACCAAAGAGTGGGGGCCAGTGGGTGGGTGGGGCTACATTCGGTGTATAAGACACACCTAAATTTTCACCCCCTTTTAGGGGGGAAAAAGGTAAGTCTTATACTCTGAAAAATACAGTACTTATGGCTTAGTACTTTGTGTGAATTACTGGGTCACACATAATACTATACCGTAACCTATGTTTTACAGCTGGGGTACCACCCTATTCAAAACCACGATGCTTGTGCAAAGGTGTAATGTAACTTAATCCAGTAATTGCTATAATCATTATATTTGTGGCTTATAATGTGGTGTTAACCACTGTATTCTTAACCATGATATAGTATAACAAATAAAACTATCTAGCCCTAATGAAGTTATTATAGTCGTGATTGACTCAACTGATGAAAGGGGATTTATTCATCTAGAGATCTGAGCCATCTTAGGTCAACACAGGTTGCTTCAAACCCTAGGCTTCTCCTTCTACTTCATCATCATCATCTTCATCATTATCATCATCATTATTGCCGCTTTTTTTGTTAGCTTATTAGCTTACCACATATTTAGAGAATGGCTTCTCTACAATTTTGGCTGATGGGATTTCAAAAAGCACCTTGACTTCTCGGCAGTTTCGTTTCTCATTCCGCCAATATTCCTGAAGTTCTTTAGTTGTCATGGAAGAGTTGGGATTTTTCTCATCTGGAAATTAGAGTCATGGATTATAGACAGTGTGCTGATTTAGAATAATGGCTGGATTGTAAGCTTTATATCGGCTTTAGATCGCATGGAGGACTCACATATCAGGAGGCCAAATATTTTCCCCCAGTTACACAATGGTGGAAATGTTTTCATTAGTTAGGCTGTCCTATGACTATTTTGCCTCTTCCCTAATAACTAATTGCTGTATTAAACTGTTTCTCCTTTTGACTATATTCTTATTGTAAAGGCAAGTCATAGACTGTAATAAAGATATTTGATATTATCTTTAGAGCACTGAAATAATTTTAACTTGGAATGCTAGGGGAAGATTGTATAGACCAGGGGTCTCCAACCTTGGCAACTTTAAGACTTGTGGACTTCAATTCCTTTGAGTTTAATTCCTTTTAACTCTGGGAGTTAAAGTCCAAAAGTCTTAAAGTTGCCAAGGTTGGAGTCCCCTGGTATAGGCTACATTGAGTTAAGCCACCGTTTACAAACCATGATTGCCGGATGCACGCAGTACATTGAGCAGAATTGTCGTCTTTTATTTATTTTCAAACCCGCCATTTCTCCAGATATTTTAATCTTCCTCATCACAGAGTGAATATTCTCTAGCAGCTCTTGCAAAACCAAAACAAAGTCATCAACAAAAGCACGAAGTTTATACTTGATGTGCTTTAATTAGTAATCCTTTTGCTCTGTTATCTTTGTCTAATGTTCCTGTTTAGTAGTTCCAACACCAAGCTAAATAATAAAGGGGATGAAGGACACCCAATCTGGTTTCTTTCTGGATTTATTCAGCTCTGTCAAATCCCCATTCACCATCATCCGAGCTTTCTGAAGTGTAAAAATGGACTTCAATCCCTCTTAAAAGGCTGGTCCATTCAAATTCAGTACTGAACAGAATCAGAACGAACCAATAAGGGCAACTGAATTCAGAACCACAGGTAGGTAGTTGTGTTGGATCACAGTTCTTAGCAGTGTCTTTCCAATGGTAGAGCTCAGGGGTGGGCTCCTGGGCAGTGATGGGATTGAAATAATTTAACAACCGGTTCTCTGCCCTAATGATTTTTTCCAACAACCAGTTCACCAAACTGCTCAGAAAGTTAACAACCGGTTCTCCCGAAGTGGTGCGAACTGGCTGAATCCCACCACTGTTCCTGGAGGTTCGGCAGGGTTTGGGCGATCCTCTAGCCAAGGATTGCCAGGGTTCAGCAAACCCCCAAATGTCACCCCTGGATGGCCACACCCACCCGCCCCCCCCCCTCCCAGGAGTCTTCACACGGCCCGTTCATCATTCCAGGCAAGTGCAGGTGGTAAGTGCAGGTGGTGCACGGAGGGTCTGGGAGGGCAAAAAATGAGCCTATCAGAGGTTCCGGAAGTCCAGAAACAGGTCTGTAAAACCCCGGGGGAAGCAGTTTTCACTTTCCCAGAGGCTCAAGGAAAGCCTCCGGAGCCTGGGGAGGGCGAAAAACGCACCCCTCCCTGTTGTGGTGTAGGCGGCCGACTAGGCCATGCCCACCATTGCCACGCCCACCCAGCAACGGGGCAGCGAACCCATTGCTAAAGGATCTGAAGCCCACCCCGGTGGGGCTGATGGGATTTGGGATGCAAAACATGTGGAGGACAGCAAGTTGCCTATCCTATAAAATGGCTTACCTGGTTGGTTGGTGGTCTCTTTTGCTTCCTGGCTTGCTTGACATGAATTCATGTTTTCATAATCATCCTCTTCGCCAGAATGAATGACTTTAGGAGGTTTGGATGTCTCTGCGGGGTCTTCCTGCCCTTCTTCCGCTCCTGAGTAGGACTGGTTTTCATCCATCATACAGCTTCCAGAGAAAAAATGTAATTGGTATGTATAATGGTAGGTGGGAATGACCTTGAAAGGTGGAGGGAAGAGATGCTGTCTAGGGAATGATGAGATAAGAGAGGACATGGCCCACAGATGCATAACAGGCAGAGAAAAAAGCCTCCCCAATTTATCAAAGAGATGGCGGGAGATTTCTCCTATCAGACTTGCAATGTTTAGTTAATGTACGGTAGCCTTACAATAAAGTAGAATTAGCTCATCTGGACATGTTTCTGGACATGGATTTACAGACAGCTGTTATGTATAAGCGGGGTTAACAAAATCACAAATGAGGAGGTGATAAGCCGCCTGGGAAAGCAAAGGGAAATCATCAAAGCCATTAAAAAGCGAAAGTTAGAATATTTTGGACATGTGGTTGCAACACCCAGAAAAACATGGCATCCGTCACTTAATCCTGCAGGGAAAGATTGAAGACAAACGAGGTCCAGGCAGCAGAAGAACATCATGGCTTCAAAATCTAAGGGACTGGTTTGGACAAAACTCAGCAGTACTTTTTCATACGGCTGTTGACAAAAATAGAATTGCCAACATGATCGCCAACGTCCGATGACAGATATGGCACAAAAAGAAGAAGGACATGTTTCTTGTTTGCTGTACCTGAGAAAGCTTACAATATATCACAGGAAGCTTTTCAGACATGTTTTCACCATATTTTGTTGAATAAGGTGCAGTTCAGGCAAAACACAGAATGGATGCAACTCACTTACATCCATCTAGCCTGCTCTAACAGGACAAAACAATATAGTTAGGAATAAACATAGTCCTAAGCAAAAAAATCACAAGCAAGCACATCCCACCAGTTTGAAACTTACCTACTCTTAAGAGACGAAATTCTGCTCTGGTAGAACTCTGGAAATGATTTGATACGTTGTGAAGCTCTAAAACACGGTGATAGCAACCCTTCTGGCTTCCTTTTGAAATCTCCAGAGACAAGTAAACATTGAGTTTCACTTTAGATATCTTGGTCAACTTCTCTATTTTATTCTAACGAAGGAAGTTTAGCTGAGCTTCCTCATTTTTAATCTCATCTGTGCTGTTTTAAGAAGGTGGTTACTACAAAAAGTCATGAGTTCTCTGAATTTTATTTTATTTTTTTTTGAAATACGATACCTGGTTCCTTTTATATGAGGACAAGGTCTTGGCACAATCCAGATAATCTGGTTAGTGTTCAGAATAGCAATCTTCAAAAGTCTGCAATGTAATAGTGAAGCTGGAATATGTATTGATTGCCCTAGTTAACTATTTTCCTACTTTTCCAATGTAAGGAAATAGATGATATACTGAAATACTAGAATTAGTAGAAACTTACTGTTATTGGGGTCTGTTGTGAAGTATCTGGCATTTGTCAAACTATATGATCAGAGCCTTATCTCTTTCCCCCCTGCCCAGAATTTATCAGATTGGAGATGCTAACACTCAATCTGGGTTGAGTTCCATTCCCTTCACACCAAGGGGTCAAGTGATCAATTGTGAGAACAAAGGAAAGAGGTAATGATGCTCATTAAGAGGCTCTACCCTGTTCCAGGGGATACACAAACCAAATTCCAGGGAAACACAAATCAAAGATGCCAGAATTGGAGGTTTATGATGTTTCTGAACAATAGAAAAGGGATTCACATCCGCTTTCTTGTTTGTAGTTGTTACCTACATATATCTTATTTATTTATTTATTTATTTATTAGTCATATTTCTATGCCGCCCTCTCTCCGAGGATTCTGGGCAGCTTACACCAAAGACAGTATACTAAATAGCATATTGCCCCCTAACAATCTTGTATGTGTTTGGAACAGCTAACCATTTAAGCTTGATCAAGATTAAATGCTATTTTACTCAAGCCTCTGTTTAAGTTTCTTGTTTGGCATTTATGAGCTTAAACATATTATTATTGGACCTTACACCGTGAAAAATTTCCGTCAGAAATGTCTGGATTTATTGAGCTAAGAACCAGGACTCCAGAAACTGATGGAAGGGCACATGGATTTTTGGAAACTTTTTTTAAGATCGGTGGATTGTTATCGCTTTATCTCATAGATGATGTTTTGACTTCTTTGTTCTTAGGGATTGTGTCTACTGGTCTTTGAAAAGAAAAATGCTATATAAGCAACTTCAAAACTCAGCAATAGGGCAGAATGGAAATATTTTGCATTCATCATAGTTAATTGATGATAGAATTTGGAGCATATTTCAGGGTTTTACATCAAATGTTTATTTGGAAGGAGATTTATTTATTTATTTATTGGTTTGATTTATATGCCGCCCTTCTCCGGAGACTCAGGGCGGCTTACAATGCATTAAGCAATAGCCTTCATACTTTTGGTATATATCTGCTTAGTAGGGCTTTCGCCCCACCCAAGCGATGTTCTTTTTTATACAAAGTCAGCTTATTGCCCCCACAATCCAGGTTCTCATTTTACCTACCTTGGAAGGATGGAAGGCTGAGTCAACCTTGAGCCTGGTGAGATTTGAACTCGCAGTAATTGCAGGCAGCTGGCAGCTAAGTGCTACTTAAGTGCTACTTAACAGCGCTTTAGTCCGCTGCTCCACCAAGATTCACTTCCTTTGGCGAACATCTCGGATAAATACAGTCTTAGAAGGCCTATCCAAATAAGGACAACTCACTATGGGCTTTATGTGGCTTGCTTGAAGTTGTGGGTGCTTCATCACTGGAGGTTTTTAAGAAGAGTTTGGACAACCATTTGTCTGAAATATTATACAGGGGGTTGGACTAGAAGACCTCTATGGTCTCTTCCAAATTTGTTATTCTGCATTTTGATTTTCTAGATTGCCATTCGTTTTTTGATCATCTGCCTCTTGCCGAGGGCTCACCAAGTCAGATTTCTGCCCATGGAGTTGTCACCAACGAGAGATATTTCTAAGCTACAATTACCCAGATGCATCAGATCCCCTTGAGCTTGTTAAAGTAAATGGAAATGAAGGAAAGAATCTCCATCCAGTCTCTGCATTTTTAAAGGATTAATATTTATCAGTTATTGCCTGTTAAGCAGGCCGTGGGTGAAATAAGCTCTAGTGATACGTGAGCAGCCAGCTTTCTGACTATAAATATAACATTCAAACTGCTTCCTGTCAAAACTAATAAAAAAACCAGTAGCCAAGAACTTTCTGATTTACCAGTCTCTAATCCAATCTATCAGCAAAAGATAAAATGGCTTAAAATAGCTGCTACCATCTAATAATAGAATTGTGCTACCAGAAGTGTCTCACTGTTGTTTAAATTTCTGAGAATTCTGGCCGGTAATTTCCATTCCAACACAATTCTTCTTCAGCTGTGCTAACCTACAGAACCTTGAAATAGGTTGTTTGATGTTGGGGAGAGGCATTTATTTTTGAAAGATGAGAGTTGGGGCACTAAAGGATTTCCTCCCCCCCCAAAAAAAATAGGATTGTGGGAGAGTTTCTTCATTTTGCGGAATTCAGAATTGTTGATCCCCTTGAAGATGGAGTGAGCATCAGATCATTTCTTCGAGTCAGAGCGGAAAACTTTTCAAAGAAAAGGGATCTGAAGTTAGTTCTCCAAACTTTCAACTAAAAGCCTAAATCACAAAAAAACCCCAGCAGCTTGGGTTACAAGATTATTATCCTTTGGGTTTAGTTTGTTAAAAGGTAAAGGTAAAGGTTCCCCTTGCACATATGTGCTAGTTGTTCCCAACTCTAGGGGACAGTGTTCATCTCCGTTTCAAAGCTGAAGAGCCAGCGCTGTCCGAAGACGTCTCCGTGGTCATGTGGCTGGCATGACTCAACGCCAAAGGCGCATGGAACGCTGTTCCCTTCCCACCAAAGGTGGGCCCTATTTTTCTACTCACGCTCCCTCCCACATGCTGGGGTAGACCAGGTGTCTCGACAGAAAAATACTGTGTATATATATATATATATATTCTTACTTCTTCGTAGGGTTTATGTGTGTTTTTCCTCTAGCCAGGTTTTCCCTACGTAACCAAGGTTTTTCTGCAGCCCCAGCTCAGTAGAATCACATCCACTTGAAAAAGCCCAGAATCGAGTGGATGTGATTCTACTGAGCTGGGGCTGCAGAAAAACCTTGGTTACGTAGGGAAAACCTGGCTAGAGGAAAAACACACACATATGTGTGTGTGTGTGTGTGTGTGTGTGTGTGTGTGTATTTGTATGTATATGTATATAGACGCACACACAGTGTGAGATGAGGTGGACATCCATCCAGGTTTAAAGAATACAGTTTCAAATCTTCTGATAGAACAGAAGCATATGGCCCTTATCGATATGTTATAAGAGGACAAAGGAGCATTATATTTCCTCCCTTTCTTTTCTTGTGGAATTCTTCTGCATGTTTGCGTTTACTTAACCTTCCTTGCATTTTAAAGAACCGGACAGATTCGAGGGTTTTTAAAGCATTTATTTAAAAAAGGAAATAAACAGGGTAGAAATGCAGTACAACACAATCATCAGTCCACAAGTGAAACTGAAGAAATCCAGAATACGTATATTTTAAGGGTTCATAACCTTTAAAGAGAGGTGCCCCTTTCCAAAGCTGCCTACAAGTTGAAGTTTAGACTTCTCAAGCGAATGACCCCACATTAGTCTGCTCTGAAGGAAAGGGGGAAAAAAACGAATGTTGGAAAGATATGGTAGTGCAAAGAGACCATAGTTAATTTCACCCACTGATTAAGATATTAAGATACCCACATGGGACTTTCTGCAGAAAAAGTCACCCATCCCTCCTCCAGCTTCAGTGTTAAAAAAAAAAAAAAGATATGAAAAATGCCTTGCTGATATAATCAAATGAATAATTTGTTGGGATTTGCTCTAGGCTGAAGATCTGAAGACCTTCTCGATCTTAACCAACTGGGTTTTCGAAACCTGAAGTAAGGCTCGTTTATAAGCCAAGATCCCTTCTTCTCAGAATCAAAGGAAATAGCTTGCATAAGAATCTTGTTAATCTTGAAGGGCCGAGATAAATGCTGATTTATCTTTCACCCCTCATTTCTTATTCTTCTCCAGGTGGTCCAGAATGACTTCTAGTTTCTTCTCCTGTTTCTTTAGGTTCTTCTGGCATAATCTGATCCATTGAGTTCGCTATTGTCTCATAGGCTTTGAGGTCACGGCCTGGAAATGTACTATATCCTTTCCATTCATCCAGGTAGTCTTGGAGATCGACGGGCATGTTGCTGAGATCTGGGTCATCTTCTAGATTTAGGTCTGAAGTGCTATTCAATAGATCGCCATCTTCTTTCACTTCATGCATCATCGCGGTAATTTCCATGCTATCGTTGTCCCTGATATCTGGAATGCTGTCCGATAAGATGTCGTGGACTATCACTGGCTCCAGACCAGGAGTGTACCACTTGGCTCCAGAAAACTCCAGGATTTTTTCCACTGAACTGCAGGGAAAGCAAATGATTTCATCAAATGGAGAGCTGATGTTCAGACTGCCCAACACAGATTGGCCAGGGGCCCATTCGGGATGGGATATACCAGTAGTGGAATTCATTTTTTTGACTACCGGTTCTGTGGGCGTGGCTTGGTGGGCGTGGTGTGGCTTGGTGGGCGTGGCTTGGTGGGCATGGCAGGGGAAGGATACTGCAAAATCTCCATTCCCACTCCACTCCAGGAGAAGGATACTGCAAAATCCCCATTCCCTCCCCACTCCTGGGGGAAGGATATTGCAAAATCCCCATTCCCACTCCACTCCAGGGGAAGGATACTGCAAAATCCCCATTCCCTCACCACTCCAGGGGAAGGATACTGCAAAAATCTCCATTCCCACCCCACTCCAGGGGAAGGATACTGCAAAAATCTCCATTCCCACCCCACTCCAGGGGAAGGATACTGCAAAATCCCCATTCCCTCCCCACTCCTGGGGGAAGGATATTGCAAAAACTCCATTCCCGCTCCACTCCAGGGGAAGGATACTGCAAAATCCCCATTCCCTCCCCACTCCAGGGGAAGGATACTGCAAAAATCTCCATTCCCACCCCACTCCAGGGGAAGGATACTGCAAAATCTCCATTCCCTCCCCACTCCAGGGGAAGGATACTGCAAAATCCCCATTCCCTCCCCACTCCTGGGGTAAGGATACTGCAAAAATCTCCATTCCCTCCTCACTCTTGGGCCCGCCAGAAGTGATATTTGCCGGTTCTCTGAACTATTCAAAATTTCCGCTACCGGTTCTCCAGAACCTGTCAGAACCTGCTGAATTTCACCCCTGGGATAAACCCTTGGAAATATCCTGAAGTAGAATAAGAGATATTCTGAATCGTTTTATAGGCTATGGGGAATAGCATCTTTGATTGCTTCTCTAAACAAAACAAAACGAAATGAAATATTTGCATATTATCATTTCAGTAAAAGGTGCCCATGGAGTTGACGCTGCTCAGTCTTTTTAAAATTCTGAAAACATTTTTGGAATTTTGTATTTCGATTTTGATTTTTTTTTTTTTTTTTTTTTTTTGCATAACACTTAAGGAAATCCTCACATTTACTCTGGGCAACAAACAAACATTTCATCTGACAGCGTTTTCCAATATTATTTTTTTTACTGATGTTCTTTCCAAGTAAGAAATATTATTTCTTTTACTGATGTTCTTTCCAAGTATCGTTGCTTGATGGACTGTTTGGAAATCAGTTAACAACAGTTTGGCCTAAAACCCAGCCTGTATGATTCTTTCATTTAGAATCCAAAACCAATCATATGGAATACGAGCATTTCTCCAAATTGTTCCTATTTCTCAACACTGTTTTAGCAAGCCAAAGAACGGGGTACCTTCTCCTCGTCCTAAAACAGCAAAGGCAACATAAAATAGTTCCATGGAAGCATCTCCAACACTTCGCTGTCCTCATTTGTTTGAGCTTTTGAGGTGGCACCAAGACCTCTTGGAAAAGACACCTGAGAACAAGACTTCTGCACCTTGCGGCCAAGTCTACTAAGTCCTAACACCAGACACCCAAAGCTCACTCTTGGCTTGGATGGAGATACCTGAGTGAATGCCCCACACCTCTATGACCTTGGACTGCCTGGTGTTGCCTTTGTGACACCTTTCAGCTCATGCTTTCTGTGTGCATTGTTCCAAATAATTTGCATACTGGCATCACATTGGTGCAGAAGTGCCAGAAAAGTAGCATCTTTCTAAAAAGCTAGGGTTGAAACAGGGAAGCTTCTCCAATGAAGGAGCTCTGAGATGACAGAAACCCCTTAACCCCATGATCATCATCATCATAATTTAACGACCCCATAATCCCATGCGGGGTGGAGTCTGGGCAACTGAATGGAGCTAGTAGAGCATTTTTTTTTTTAAATTTGATTTATATGCCGCCCTTCTCCGGAGACTCAGGGCGGCTTACAATGCGTTAAGCAATAGCCTTCATACTTTTGTATATTTATACAAAAAGTCAGCTTATTTCCCCCACAAACTGGGTCCTCAATGGACCAGATGCCCTTCCTGTCGCCAATGCAGAACTTTGTTCAGCAGATATATTCCCATTGTGCCCAGAGAGAGAAATATCTGCCTCTACCTAGAATTGAACTCACAGCCTACGGATTGTGAGGCGAGAGCTCCACCTCTAGGCCACCACACCACTCTCCCTTAACCCCATGATGATTACTCAATTTTGTAAGAAGAGGCTATTGCCATTGAGTCAAATCTTTGTGCCGGAAACACTTTCTTCTGGGGATGACGAATGATGCCACTCAGAACCAGCTTTTCTTTGCTGCCTTCTTGAGTTATCTCTACTTCAAGAGATGTTCTAAGTTCCTGAAGGAAGAGATTTGTCTTCCCCTTTTTATATCCTGGCCTCCTTCAAATGCAGCCATGATTTGTTGATCTGGCTTCTTGTTCCTGATCCTGAAGTTTCCGTCATTTTCCCGTTCTCTATTTTCTCAGCATAGCAACTTGTTGGCACCGCCATGTTCTTTGGGCAAGATGACTGAAGTACGGTTGTTGTTGAGCTATACAGGGATTCCGACAACAGAGAGCTGATGCTACGGCAACTTAGCAAACTTTCAGTGTCATTGTTTATTTCTTGAAAAAACAAAACAAAACAGAAACTCCAGTTGCCTCCTGGAAAAGCACCTTTGGGACAACCATGACCTGGATGAACTGAGAATCTCTACAGACTTTTTGTTTATTCCTTGGTTGTTGTTGTTTTTTTCCTTTTTCTTTTTTCTAACACTCAACTCTCCTTCCCAGACCTTCTGTTCAAACAGCTTCTAGGATGTTTCGAGGAGAAGAACCCAATAGACTCAGGGACCCAACTGCAGACCCCAAAATGCACGGAGCGTGGGAAGAAAAGCATACCCTCTCTCGCTTATGTGGAGACACTCAGCAATTAAGACAGCTTGAAGCCGGAGGAAGAGAACTGTGATTGACTGACAGTTCTTGGGTTTTCTACCACAGGTCAATTTCACTTAAGGAAGGACAAGCAGAGAGTGACTTGTGCATACTCTAGATCAGGAGTCCCCAACAGAGGTGGTATTCAGCCGGTTCCCACAACACTATCAAACTATTCACTAAGTCTGCATTAATCTTCTCATCATTCCTATCACCCGTCTCCTCCCACTTATGACTGTATGACTGTAACCTTGTTGCTGGTATCCTTACAATTTATATTGACTGTTTCCTAGAATGATTTGATTTCTTATTTGTTCCCTATGACTATCATTAAGTGTTGTACCTTATGATTCTTGATGAATGTATCCTTACTTTTATGTACACTGAGAGCGTATGCACCAAGACAAATTCCTTGTGTGTCCAATCACACTTGGCCAATAAAGAATTCTATTCTATTCTATTCTATTCTATTCTATTCTATTCTATTCTATTCTATTCTATTCTATTCTATTCTATTCTATTCTATTCTAATGTATGTATCCTTTTGTCAACGTTTAAATATAGTGCACATATTCTACGCAGAGATTTTAATCCATTTTTAAAGAATCTATACGAAAACAATGGTAAGGATCTGCATTAGAGCTAGAAATAAATCATATATTTTAAAACCAATTTCTCTCCCCTTATGCATTCATACGCATTTGCACGTGTTCTTCCATTTTTATTCTTTGCTTTCAACTGTGCCTTGTTATTTTTATTATTATTATTTTTGGGGAGAAACAATATAAATCAAAGTATCCCCCAACAATGATCCTACAGAATAAACTATAAACGCAGATTACGGATTATTAATATACAATAGCAACAGACACATGGCCCCGCCTTCCCTCCGAATGACGTCATCAATCCGGTGGCGGGGGCAGGAGGGGGAGGAGGAATGGTAACGTTTTACCTTTTAGAGCCTCCACCCCCTTTTCCCTCCGCTCTTTCGCTTTTTATCCAATAGAAAGCGAAGTAGGCGAGTCCTGGGAAAACCCGCCCAATCAAATCAACCGATCTCGGCGCGTACGGGGAGAGGCATCGGGAGGGCCTTTCTTCCCTTTTTAGCCACTCATCGAACAGGAACGAACCCGGCCAGCCAATCCAAACGAAGTCGTCGCTCCCGTTCAACCTAGCATGCTGGTAAGGGGGAAAAAAAGATGGAAATTCCCTCCGTCTGACAGAAAGCGAGAGCGAAAGGGAGGAGGAACCAGTCGCGAGGAGCGACGCCTGCTTCCTCGTGTTCTGATTGGCTAATCGCGGGGACGGGGCGGGACGGAGCGGGCGCTGGCAGCCCAAGCCTGCGGGGTTAGGTTGCGCTCGGCGAAGCCGCTCGGCGAAGCTCCTGAGGGGATGGGGATGGTGGCGATCGTCGCGGTCGCTCCCCTTCTTCCCCCTCGGGGCGCCGGGAGGCGAAGTAGCCCCGCTGCGGCCTCCTGCGAAGGGACGAGAGAACGGTAATGGCGGGAAGCGGCCGGAATCGTAGCCGGTCAGGAGCGGGATGCGTCGGACATGGCGCTGAGGGGGGAAACGCGTCGCGGCGGGCTCGGTCCCTTCGCCCTCTTTCCTTCGGGGTCCTCTATGTTTCATGCCCCCCCTCCAAAAAAAAAGATCCCGGCGGCAGGTGAAGCGCTCCTTCGAGGTCGCTACACAACAGCCCTGCGAGGTAGGCTGGCCTGAGAGGAAAAGCGGCCGGCCCTGACTCGCTCGCGTGAGGTGGGGGGGAGACCGCGGGGGGGAGGGGCTCAAACGGGGCCTTTGGGGTCGCTGATTATATTATTATTATTATTATTATTATTATTATTATTATTATTATTATTATTATTATTATTATCTTCATTCATTAAATATGAAACTCAGTCAACGGAACATTCAAAAATGCATCAGAAAGACCATTGACTGGTGCTAATGGTTGATACGGGTTGCTGCCAGCGTCCTAGGTATCAACCAAGTACCTTCTTAAGATGTACAATGTTCCAATTATTATTATTATTATTATACACAAAAATGACAGTATACACAGCAAACAAGATAACCATGCTGCTGCTGCTGATTATTATTAATTAATGAGTGCCAAGAGGGGTTTGGGGGTTTTGGGGGTTTGTTTTGTAAAATTAGGGTGTATATGTCTGATGAATTCATGGGTGACTTTGGGCCAGTCCTCCTCCCTCTCTCTCTCTCTCTCTCTCTCTCTCTCTCTCTCTCTCTCTCTCTCTCTCTCTCTCCCTCCCTCCCTCCCTCCCTCCCTCCCTCCCTCCCCCTCTCCCTCCCTCCCCCTCTCCCTCTATCTCTCGTGGTGGGGAAAAGGAAGTATTGGGTATGTTTGCCACCTTTGAGTTATTTATAAAAAGCAATAAAGGCAGTCTACTTAATAAATTGATAGATTAGATCTATCTATTATCTATGTATTTCTGTATCTAGTTATTCATCTCTGTCTATCTGTGTCTATCCATCCATCCAATCCATGTCTGTCCGTCTGTCTGTCTGTCTGTCTATCTATCTATCTATCTATCTATCTATCTATCTCTATCAATCTATCTATCAATCTTACCATCTCTATATCTATCTGCCCCCTCCCTCCCCCCCTATATATATCTGTCTGTCTCTCTGTCTGTCTGTCTGTCTGTCTATCTTCTATCATCTATCATCTATCTTGTCTGTCTGTCTATCTATCTTCTATCTATCATCTATCTGTCTATCTTCTATCTATCTATTTATCTTGTCTGTCTGTCTATCTATCTTCTATCTATCATCTTCTATCTATCATCTATCTGTCTATCTTCTATCTATCTATTTATCTTGTCTGTCTGTCTATCTATCTATCTATCTATCTATCTATCAATCTTATCATCTCTATATCTATCTGCCCCCTCCCTCCCCCCTCTGTATATATCTGTCTGTCTGTCTCTCTGTCTGTCTATCTATCTTTCTTCTATCATCTATCTTGTCTGTCTATCTATCTTCTATCTATCATCTTCTATCTATCATCTATCTGTCTATCTTCTATCATCTATCTATTTATCTTGTCTGTCTATCTATCTATCTATCTATCTATCTATCTATCTATCTATCTATCCTGTCTGTCCATCCTATCTATCTATCTTACCCATCTGTCTGTCTATAGCTCACTTATTTATCATCCAACCATCCTAGGAGGTCCTTTAAGTATCACTCCGAGGGTTCCAATCATAATTGGTATAATGGCAAATTTCTTTTCCCATAAGCATTCAACTTCAATCTGCATGTCCCAATATTTTGTAATTTTTTCCAATTGTTTTTTCTTCAGTTCTAACATGACCCAGAATAGCAACGTCAACCAAACAGGTTTTTTTTTTTCTTTTTAGTTACTGTTGTAGCAGGCATGTGCAAGATGCATGTCGGATCTTAAAAATCCCATAAAATCTTAACCTGTTGTTTCTCCAAAACCTTTCCAACTTGAGGATCCCAGGAAGTTGTTTCTTTTAGCTCCATTCAAATTCAAACTTTTGGCAAAGTTTCCAATGAATAATTCTGCAACTTGGTCATGTGGTTGCTTGAGGTTAGTTTGTGAAATTTTGCTGCAGCCTCTGATCAAACAGTCAATTGTTTTATCCTTTTCACTACAAAGGCGACTGTTTGCTGTTTGTTTCATGTTGAATTTTCGCCTTCTTGCAATTAGTTGGCAAAGTTATTCTTCAAATTGTTATGATGGTGCTGGCAGCTGCTCCCCCTCCTCGTTGACTCTTTTCCTTTAGGTTGTCTTCTCCATTATATAAACACACACATACCTTTCTGTGCTTGAGACATAGAAGGAGCTCCTTAAAATGTTTGGGATATACTTTGTGTACAATTTCAGAGAAAGTTTTCTCCCTCCTCCCCTTGTCTTCCCTTTCTGATTTCACTTTCTCATTTAGGGAGCCTTCTTTTGTGCTGGACAGGTTGACAGTGTGTGTGTGTGTGTGTGTGTGTGTGTGTGTGTGTGTGTGTGTGTGTATGTGCCCGTGTGCCGGTATCTGTCCATATGTGTACCATATATGTATAAATATATATGTGTATGTGTATATGTGTGTGTATGTATGTATTTATGCCAGTCAAACACACATCATTTTTCATTTGATTTGTTTTCTTCAGGGTGGTGAAACAAAAAAGGGATCTTGGTTATTTCCAGGCAGGATCTTAAGATTTTTCCCTCAGAAAGTTGTTAACTTTTCTATGGATATCTTATACTTAAAAACAGACAAAGGTTCTGTGGTTTCGCCCTTTTAAAATGTTTACTCTGGAGAACAGTGGGGTTTGTGTGTGTGTGTGCATGTCTATATTATAAAACTATTTCTTCTTATAGTACTTACATTACTTCAGCAGAGTTCTTGGGTTTGTCTTTTGCAATCAGAAAACAAATACTGAGGTCACAATATCACATAACAGAAAGAGATTTATAGGGGAGTCATGATCATGCCTGTTCTGGGATAAAGTCTATTAAGTTCAGTCCTGCTTCATTGTGAGTTAGCCTGCACAAAAGGGCAGCTGTGTTGTGGCAGAAGCCTTTGTGGACTAGAAACTGTCTCTGCAACATAAGCCAGGATGGGGCGACTGGTTTGCTCAGGCTGAAACTTCAGACTGAAGTGGTTCATGTCTTAATTTAGTGAGCTTAAATATATGGAAGTCTTATATATGGAAGTCTTATGATCACATGGAGTCTCTTTGTGTAAGTCATACTGAACCACAAAGTTAGCAGTGAGCTGCAGTTTTCCCCACACTAAAGGTAAAACTTTGGTTAATAGTTCTTTGGGAAGAAACCAGAGTTTTATATTTGTTATTTTGTCTTTTCTAAATTATTGTTTTCTGGTTCAGGTGTGTGGTAATGGTAGTTTTTCACCATAGACTAGTCTTGAAAGGTGCACTTGAACCTCAGTTGTTATTTGTGGACGCTTATTTGTTCATAGCATTTCTATACCGTCAATTTTGTACAGATTCTGGGTGGCTTTTGCAACTCTATAAAATCCGTAAAATTTTATGAAAATAAAATAACCACTCGAAACGAAACAAACCTTGGCGTCAGAGTGACTTCTACATCCCTCCTTATGTGGTTGGATCATTTAAATAGTTGTGCTTGACGTGGAGGAAAAAGCAGCAACTATTATTTTTAACCATTCTTTTGCCTCCCAGGCTCATAACTGAACCCTTTGTTTCAATTCCTATATTGATCTTTGGTTCAAACATTACACCCTAAGGTTACTTCTTTTAATGAAGTTTGGAAGCTGGTTGTTTGTTGCAGCTGTTAATTACTGATGTTTTAAGTCTACGTACCTCCTAGACTTTCAGAAAGTAACACTAGCCTTTCCTGGAAAAGTCTTCCATTCTTAGTTACCTCTTTTCTTTCTTTCTATTCCTATTCCCAAGATTGAGGGGATGCTTCCATTTATTTGCATACTTAAAAAAATATATTGCTTTTGTGAAATGCTGGTGTATAATAATGTATTATTATTGGTAGTTCTACTTAAACTGAAAGAAAAATCAAGTGATTTGTAGAGTTTATTTTAGGTAATGATCAAGCGCCTCAATTCCAAATGATTACAGATGTGATTCTTCTTTTGCATCTTGACTTCTATTGGTAAATAAACTATGAAGTGCATTGATGACTTTCCAATTGCTTAATAGCTTTACAGATTTCTTTGTCTAATCTTATTTAGCTTGATTTTTATTTGGAAGCATTTCTTCCTTAAGAGATTATTCTGATTGAATCAGGTTATAAACGTGCTGCCACTCAGATATTTCCATAAATATCCATGATACCATATTTGCCAAAAATGTGTTATTCTAAGTACTACCTAAACATGTATTTTTGTAATTTTTCCTCTATAGTCAGATTGTGAGATTAACAAAAGTCTTGCCTTACCTTTATTTTTCTCCCCAGAAAATTCAAAAATGTTTTGATTACTAAAAGAGGGAAAAAAGCTCTTATTTGTGAGAGCAGCTGTCCACTCAGTTCAAGATATTAATAAGGATTGCAAAGATAAAACCTACATGGTCAGTTTTGTGGTGGCGGTGGTGTGATGATGAATCTATTAGTCAGTCAATTTTATTGTGCAGAGAAATTCTTCAGCATGACCTTTGTAGCTATCTAAACATGTTCTCATTCTTGCCAGCTGGATGTTGTCATAGGTCTATAAAAATCAGTGGTGATGCTTGCTTTCAAAAGTGTCTTGTTTTCCTGTCCTTTACTCTTACTATGGTATCCTTTAACCTCTAATGATGTTTCCCTTTATTTTTATGCTTCAGGTCATCTATTCTGGATTTAGCTCATTAGGACATGGATGAAGAAAATTAAGTCATTATTGGAACTGGAACTTTTTTTTAAAAAGCCCTCATTTACAGTTATGCTGCCAACTTAAGTTTCTTTTGAAGAGTCTTCTTTTCCATCTTTATACAAAGCTTGAACCACAATGACTTCGGGTTTGTGGAGTCAAGAGAAAGCGACCTCTCCATATTGGGAAGAGCGTATATTTTATTTGCTTCTCCAGGAATGTAGCATTATAGACAAGCAGACACAGAAGCTATTAAAAATACCTAAAGGTAGTATTGGTCAGTTTATTCAAGACAGGTCTTCCGGTGGGCACATCAGGAACAACCCTTCATCCAAAAGCAAGAAGCTGCAAATAGGAATCAAGATTCTGGAACAGCCACACGTGGTCCTGTATGTTGACGAGAAAGAGGTCGTCGATATAGATGAAAAACGAGCCGAGCTGCTATTGGCCATCACCAATTGTGAGGAAAGATACAGTATATTTAAAAGCAGAAGCAGGCTGCGTAAGGGTCTCCACATCGATGTTGGTTCCCCGGTGAAAGTGCAGCTGAGATCAGGAGAAGAGAAATACCCTGGGATAGTTCGCTTTAGAGGACCCTTAATGCAAGAGAGATCTCTGTCGGGTATATTTTTCGGGGTGGAGCTTCTGGTAAGGATTCTCTTTCTTTTTTTAATGTACTGTTCTGATCTAGGCTTCCTTAGAAAGTAAACAGCACAAACTTAGTCCCGGCAAACCTCTTTAATTCATACGGCTGTAAATTACTTTCATGCACAGTCTGCAAGGCTTGATAAACTGTCTTTTAGAGGAAGGTTATCAACACCCACCTATCTCACGTGGAATGCTACCAAAGAGCTAATTTCCAGACGCAGGGCAAAGCCAAACTTGGCCCAGAGTCACAACCAGAATTTTCAAATCTTGAATCGGCCAGATGAACTAATTGCTTCCTGCAAAAGCTCACGTCCCGTTCGTTTCTCTTTTATGTCTTATGGGAGGGGCCAATCATCTCCAAGCCTTACTCCCAAGTCGACTCTGTTTCCTTAATTGTTTCTGTCTCCTGGCAGCTCTGCGCATGCGCACACTGGGAACAGTGAGAACAGAACAGTGAGGCTGTTCTTCTGCCTCACTGATGTCAGACTCCGGAGGCAGCAAAGAATTACTCGATGGCCTAGGCCATCGTCCGAGCCTTCCCCAGACTCCAGGACTGGCCCACGTTCCTCCCCAACCTCCTCACTGTTTGAATCTGCTGCCAGCTCTGCTGGCCACTGGTGGGCCACAACATGTACATTGGTGAAACATACTTTTTGGTATGGTTGAGGGTGCCATTCTGAAAACCTGCAAAGCATTAGGTTTAATTCATTCATTACATTTGTACCCCTCTCTTCCTTTTAGGATTGATGGATTGTGTGGGATGTTTCTCCGTACCATTTTATCCTTGCAACGTAGCTGAAGTAGGCTGTGCTGAGAGAATGTCTACGTGCCAGACATGAGTTGCTTTTATTATGAATAGCTTTGCATAAATTTCAATTTCTCATTTGCTGGATTCCTGCAGTTTGTTAAGCTAAAAATAAACTCTTTTATGGTGGTTCAGCACATTGCGTGAAACAGGCCTCCCTAATCTAAGGTCTTCCCGTGAGTTGTAATTTCTATCAAGGTTATGAAACCTGGGGCCTTCCTCAGGTCAATATTTGGCTGAACTTCACAATTCATTTTTCTTTTCCTTTTGTAAATACAGGAAGAAGGTCGTGGTCAGGGCTTTACTGATGGACAGTACCAAGGCAAACAGCTGTTCAGATGTGATGAGGACTGTGGAGTGTT
The DNA here is from genome assembly GCF_029215685.1 of Pituophis catenifer annectens. Lineage (NCBI taxonomy): Eukaryota > Metazoa > Chordata > Lepidosauria > Squamata > Colubridae > Pituophis > Pituophis catenifer. The sequence goes on from NW_027256893.1 coordinate 20,477,462, forward strand.
TGTTGCACTAGACAAACTAGAACTGATGGAAGATGATGACAATGAACTGGAGAATGACTATGCAGCTCCAGTTGACTCAATGCAGGTAGACCTTCCTCCTTTGGAGCTCAACTCCAGGGTTTCTGTGAAGATAGGGAAGAATATAGAGTATGGGACAGTTATATTCTGTGATGTCATACCAGGAAACGAGAGTTTAGGATACGTTGTTGGAGTGGACATGGTAAGAAATTAAGATTTTTATGATTTTTTGCATGTGTGTTTAAAATAGTACATGCAATATTGCTGGTTGGTGGAATCCTTGAAAGCTACTTATGGCAGTTGTTGCCATGTGTAAATCACACTAGTATATTTTTTAGTATCAGATAAAATGTATGTTAATTTGCTTTGGAAGGGGGGGATAATCATGCTTCTTGGATTATATTATAGCACCAGAGAATCTCCTCTAGGGCATTTGAATCTTACAGTACAGTATTACTTTGTTGGGCAATAAACAATGAACAAGATTACACATGATTTTAACAGGCTTTACTTATTGTTCAAAATGACTTGCCCCCCCCCCCCCCCCAAAATTATTGTCCTTGATTCTAATGATAAGCATGTTTTATTGAACTCAGTTCTTTTCTGAGAAAAATGGCAATGTATGTAGGTTTTAACCTCTTGAAGGAATATAAAAAGACCCTTCGGGATGAATTTGAATTCCACCTCTTAATTTGTAATGCTCAAGAGCACTTCAATAATACTTGCTGTTCTCACTTTTGTCCTGAAGTTTGTTTCTATAATTGGGAAACATACAATAGCTTTCAAGTAAAAATACTAAAATCAAATGTTCTACTTGGCAAAATATCCATAGGTATTCGATGTAGCAAAATGCTGTTTGCACATTGAATATAATGGGTTGTGCTTGGATAGCCTCACTTGGTTCCACTTAGAACTATGAAAGATCAAAACAGTTAACTTTTTCCTCAACCTTTCTATTTCCTTGGTAACCAATGAGAATGGCTATATTTGTGTAACTTCTCTAATTCTTACAAACTGGGTTGTACCTCAATAATTGGCAGTTTTTTCTTAATAGTGACATATGATTATTAGTAGACAAATCCTTTGTGTTTATGTTTGTGAGAAGTGGGTTGCCAGTATTAAAAGAATCTGCCTTTTTTTGTGATGGTTTGTGCTTTCAACCTTAGCTTTGCATAGCCTTTGCAAATTTTAGTAACATCCTGGTTTTCTTGAATGTAATTCAGCTCTTCTCTTAAACTATAAGGATAAACATGTTATAAAATGCTTTTTAGGATAATCCAATTGGAAATTGGGATGGAAGATACAATGGACAACAGCTCTGTAGTTTTGCAAGTGTTGAAAGCACACTTCTTTTGCATATCAATGATGTTATCCCAGGTAATATTTTATTTCGATTTTGAGAAGAATTTCCAGATTTTAGCAGGTTGATTAATGTCTGGTTCTGGTTTTAGATTTTATTAAAATTTGGCCTTTTGCAGTTCATTCTCAAAAGAAGATTTCAGTATTACTTGGTGTTGGTTTTTTTTTTGGTAATGTGCATTTCCTTTTAATTCTGGAAATGTTTCAGAATCTTTAAAATGTCATGTGTTTTTTCTTCATAAACTCATTAAGAGATGCTACAACAATGCATTACAGGTAGTCCGTGACTTACGACCACAACTGAGCCCAAAATTTCTGTTCCTAAGTGAGACAGGTGTTAAGTGAGTCTTGCCCCTTTTTACAACCTTTCTTGCCACAGTTATTAAGTGATCACTGCAGTTGCTAAATTAGTATCACGGTTGTTAAGTGAATCCATTGACTTTGCTTGTCAGAAGGTCACAAAAGGTGGATCACATGACCCCGGGACACTGCAGCTGTCATGAACATGAGTCATTTGCGAAGCATCTGGATTTTGATCACGTGACCATAGGGATGCTGCAACGGTTAGTGAAAAACCGTCATTTTTTCCCCAGTAACTTTGAACAGTCACTAAAGGAACCGTTGTAAGGCAAATATATTTGTCTTAATGGGATGCTGGCCTTCTCAACTATTTCCAGATGATAAAGCTTGAGGACTGAAAGCCTCATTATCTGGCAGTGAATTTTCTACTTGAGAAATTGTCTTTGTTTAGTAGGATAGTGTGTGGGCTAGGCAACTGGAACAGTGTTGAATGGAAACGATGCGGCTGCAGTTCACATTCGTGAATAATTATGCATAGTGATTTAAAGGCTAGTTAAGAACACTTTAAAAACTGTAAGAAATACTGCATAAGGACTCTCCAGATGATTCTGTTTTTTTGTACAGCGTTTGTGTATTGGATTACGGGATTGTTACACTTCCTTTAAAAGGAATATGTTCAAATGATGCCCACATATGCTCTGATGAAAGAATTGGTGTTTGTGAGAAGGGCTTGGAACCACAGGCAATCTGTTCTTTTCTCCATATTATTAGAGTGCCAGTTTTTCTACTCACAAAGCTTTAATAATACTGTAACCCCTATGCTGCATGCATGAGTCAACCACTTTGCACTGGAGGAATATAGTGACTTGAACAGGATCTACTGAGATTAGCTGACTTGCTTAGCAAGAATCTTACGTTACTAGACGGCCCTTCCATGGTTTTTCAAACTCGGCGATGAAACTATTTACTTGGCTGCATTGCCAAGGAAACTGAAATATGTGAGCAGTCTTTGCAACCAGCAGATCATATATATCTAGGGAAAGGACAGCTGGATTAGGAGGCTTACGTTTTGGATGGTCAGGACAAAGACAGAAGCTTTGTAGGTGTAAACTGAACCTAAGATTTCATTGGTTGAATTTGAAAGAGATGAGATGCAGATAGGTGTAAAAAACATTAGAATTGCTCAGATGGATTAGTGTAAAGATTTATTTAGTCTGACAGACTGTTCCAACAATGGCCATCTGAGAAAGTCCTTATTTAATATTTAATCATTCACCGAGTTTTTTAAAACAAACTTCCACATCAGTCCTAGAGAATTGTAGTTTATATTATAGTTCCATTATGACAGGTATTATAATTGAGGTATCATGTTACAGTTTGGCTTATTTCTACATGTAAAATCTTATATGTCAGGACTTTCAGCCCTCCTGAGGAATGTCTAATGTGTTTCCTATTTTGATTAATGTTTTGAAACTAATACATTATATTGTTGTATAGTGTGCTCTTATACTTTGTGAAATATCTAAACTCTGCTCTGTTTTAGAGGCTGTGTCTCAGGACAGGAGACCTCCCAAACTCGCTTATACTTCCAGAGGTGGTGGTGACAAAACCTTCGGTCATAGCAAGCCAAAGTCTACAGGTACTTTGACTCGACATTTCAGCGAAACTTACAGTGTTGTTTCTTAAACGAGGATTGCTATGTGCAATCTCCTTATGTTGCTATTTAAAGGCAAGTTTGACTACTAAAACAGCTTCTCCATCAACATCTGTGAAGATATTTAATGTGTACTTTATTGTGTTCCTTATAAAGGTTTGAGCATATCAGCAATTTTAATTGATATCTGTATATATGGAAAAATAAATGTGTTATTATACCAATTATGATTGGAGTCCTCGGAGTGATACTTAAAGGACTTCCTAGGATGGTTGGATGAAAGATAAGTGAAATAGATATAGATAGACAGATAGGTAAGAGAGAGAGGTAAGATAGATAGATAGATAGATAGATAGATAGATAGATAGATAGATAGATAGGAATGGAAATGGATATATTTTCCCTTGAACCCTCTAGGTTCACTGCTTGAATTTCCTGTGCTTGTATTCCGGTGGAATACAAGGAGCCAAATTGCTCCTCACTTACGAATGTCATCTGTAAAACAGCAAGAAGAGGGGTTTACGTCGAAGGGTTAGATGTATTGCAAAAGGCTGTTCAAATTTCAGCAGGAATCATGAGAACCTTCGCATAGGGGCATATTTCTAGGGTTATCCCAAGTTATGCGAAGCAATCTGTGAAGAAATTTTGGTTGTACCATTCTTAACCCGTGGATCTTTCCAGTCTACTGAACAAGACTGGATATAGGCAGTTTCTGCCTTGCATATTAGTATTACAATGACTACAGTTAAACACTTCATATCTCTCATGTTCAAAATGTTGGTTATGAGTTTTGGGGATTTGGTGGCATGTAATTTTAAATAACCTACTGATGTTCATTTCTTTTAAAATATTAAGTCTGAAATCAGTGATCCGTACGTGGTATTAATCTTACAGACATTATTGAGAAAGCAGTTTCGTTAAGCTTAAACAGAATTGTTACCTGATGTAGCTTTGCTTTCTAAAGGGTACTATGTGTATAGCTTGAAATGTAAGCTGAGAACAGAGCTGTTCTGTTAAAGGGTTGGGACCGCATGAAATCATGCAGCATTGTAGCGATTGGACCAGACAACCTGCAGTTGTGTTCCTTCCATAAAAGTCATACAGCTCTGAAGCAGTTTTACAGACTTTGCCAACAACATCAAAGCTTACTTGTGTATATTCTTCCCTTCTGACATGGCCTGTTTTTCAGGTGCACTCTCTGATCCTGGAAACAGAAACAGAACAGAATTTTTCTACGCTTTAAATGGCTCCTCAGTAGATTCTCAAGCACAGCCAAAATCAAAAAATACATGGTATATTGATGAAGGTAACAAACTGGATTTTGATCACAGATGTAGTAACAAAATATGACACTAATGATGCAGAGCATTCTGACAACTGTATTGACCTATATTTTTGGATGTGCTTTGATGCATCCTTCTTTTTTCTTCAAACCACAACTTTCCTTGTATTGCTGCTTTGAGTCAAGATTGGCATGGTCCATCATCCACTATTTACTTCCACAACCTCAGAGGAATTATTTTACACTCTCATTGGATTCAGCAACTTATCACCAACAGTTTTTAAAAGTTGCCCTTGACTTTTTTTTTTAAGCAATTCCTTGTAGAAGCAGTCACATGGCTTTAAGAGGTTGGGCAAAATCTAAATCTCTTTTGGTTAACTCCCAGTTCCTTCGTTCATGGCTGTAGTTTGTCAGATAACTGAAGACTTTTCCTTCGGCCCAGGTTTTATGATAATTTCTCAGTCGTGGTAGAAAATGCCCAACATTGCATGACAGTTTGATCTTATTCTCTTTATTAAACCAGTTGGGTTGCAGGCAGAGCGTGCAAGAGGCTTATAAATAGTAATGTGCTATTATACCAGTTTGTGACCTCATGCACTGAGCTTTGACTCATGATTTATTTATGTGTCTTCAGGAGACAAGTTGGTGAATGTGTCCTTTAGGGCCTCTCCGCCACTGATTGTATGAATTCACGAGAGGTGTACATTTCATGTTTGTTTCCCGGTAAATCTTGGTTTCCCAATGATTAAGATCTTGAGCACTGTTTCCCAGCAACTATGCGATGCGTAGACTTCAACTCCCAGAATTCCCTAGCCTGCACAATCTAGAATAGCAGTTTTAAGCAAATAGCTTAAAGTTGACCAATAAACCTCATTTTTTTAAATAGCTGACACAAAATACACAATAACTCTTGAATATTAAATAGTCTTTAAATGTGTTGAATAAGATGGAATTGTGGCTTCAAAGTTTTCATGCTCAAGATTTTTTTGTTGTTGTCACATCAGCTTTTCTGCTGTGCCCAGCTGCCATAGAGCGTAGGAGTCTGAGAAAACTTGAGGGACAATACCCAATTTATTTGGAGAATGTATTAAGCTCACATGATGTTCTGTATGAACTTGGAATGAGTCCAGGATCCCAGTTTCTTCCACCCAAGTTTGGAATTGCTGTCACCTGCTGTAATCTATCACTAAGAAACTTTGTAATAATTATTTATGAAATTTTATTCAGTTTGCTGATTGGTATAGCAGAAGCTCAGATTCTTGGTTATAGTCCTTGATTATAGTATTAGTAAAATCTACCTGTTAGCTCATTGTGCTTAGCAAGTGCCAATGAGCTGTTTTAAAGCAATTTATTCTTACATGATAGAATCTAGTCAGAGAGAGAGAGAGAGAGAGATTCCAGCACGTTTTACTCATTTTATGGGAAAAGTGCATTACATCAGTTCAGGTACCTTAATAAAAGTTGTCGTTTGTAATCTGTGCCGATTTCTTTGCTTGCCTCCAATTCAACAGTGGCTGAAGATTCTGCAAAATCCCTCAACGACTCCTCTTCTGGCTTTGGAAATTCTTCCCCACCGCTGCAGCCTGCCCCGTCAAATAGCTTATCTTCCGAAAACAGATTCCATTCCCTGCCTTTCAGCCTAACCAAGATGTCAAGCACCGCCAACAGTTCTATATCACACAGCCCGCTCTCCTTATCTGTTCAGTCGGTTATTGGAGAAGGGACTTCCGGGCCAACCCAGGAGAGCCCACCAGCGACTGTAGCCCCCATCAACATGCATGGCCTCGAAGCTGGCTCTTTAGCAGAAGTGAAAGAAAACCCACCCTTCTACGGAGTAATCCGTTGGATCGGGCAGCCGCCGGGGGTCAACGAAGTGTTAGCTGGGCTTGAACTGGTAATTACTGTCAGATTTGAGAACCTGTGGGGGCAATTCCTGTCCATCTCTAACCCTGCAGGATCTTTTCATTATTGCCTTTCTCTTTAATTTCCTGGCTACAGCTTGACTCTGACGTCAGGCCAGGTGAAAACTTACTGCCAGGCTGAAGCCAGCTCAGAATTCTGATGTACGGATAGTCTTCGAGTTACGGCCGTAATTGAGTCTGCAGTTACGGTTGTAAGTCATGATGGTCATAACGTAGGTCTCCAAGTGATCAGACCCGATTTTAATGAACTTTTTTTTGCAGCCGTTGTTAAGTGAACCCATTGTTCGCTACGGGGCAATTTTTGGGGGAAATAAATGCTGGTTTCCAGGAAAAGTGTCTGAAATTGTGGTCATGTGACCACAGGCAAACAGCCATAAATGCAGGCCAGTTGCCAAGGGCCCAAAATGCCACATGATTGTGTGTGTGTGTGTGTGTGTGTGTGTGTGTGTGTGTGTTTGGACTTTGGAACCTCAAAACCGAGTCATCAGTCCCGTTTGGATCCGTTGTAATTCTGAGCAGTCACTGAATGACTGGTTGCAAGTCAAAGTCTAGCAGTTCTAAGACCCATTGTGCTAAGTGGGGAGGGACGGATGTAAATAGGGACACTACATTTAAGCTTTGTAGTTTTGTCAGAAATTGTGTGGATGATGTGAGTGTGCTGTTCGAGGGTTGAGTTGGGAAGTGTAAGGTTATACGGAGGAGAGTGTCTCATATCGCTACAATTTCTATTGGTGTGGTTTCTATTGATCGAGAAGTGCAAATTTCTCATTTGTTTTTTCAGGAAGATGAATGTGCAGGTTGCACCGATGGGACTTTTAAAGGGACTCGTTACTTTACCTGCGCACCAAAGAAAGCTCTTTTTGTCAAACTGAAGAGCTGTCGACCTGATTCCAGATTTGCTTCATTGCAGCCGGTGTCTAATCAGATTGAACGTTGCAATTCCTTAGGTGTGGTCTATCTTTCTCTCTCTCTCTCTGTACAGCTTTGCTTTAATTCTGAATTGGGGGGGAAAAACCATTTCTAATGATCAAGGAAGTTGTCTGTGTGTGTGTGTGTGTGTGTGTGTGTGTGTACTTCTGGCTGTAAGCTTGTATATATGTGCACGTTTGTGAGAAGTGTACGTGTTTCTGTCAAAACAATGCTGGTCACAAGAAAGGAGAAGTGGGTGGATCTGTGACTTCACTAGACTTCGTATTGGGCTTTTGACATTTCCATTGTGCTTGTTTCTAATGTGGAATTATGAAAGAGTACAGATGTAACTTTGATTTCCTGATTTGTTTTTCAGCTTTTGGAGGCTATCTCAGCGAAGTGGTTGAAGAAAACACTCCTCCAAAAATGGAAAAAGAAGGATTGGAAACAATGATTGGAAAGAAAAAGGGGATCCAGGGTCATTATAACTCCTGCTACTTAGATTCCACCTTATTCTGGTAAATAAAGAAATAACTGCATTTCAAGCCTGAGATGAAGAAAACACAATGATATGCATTTTTAAAAATTCAACGAAGTTACATGAACCTAATAGCACATGCATTATATTTTTGTAACATGCCCAAAATGTGATCAGTTGACTGTGGGGATACTGTGATGGTCATATATGTGAGGACTACAAGAAGTTCTTCAGTGCCTTCATAACTGAATGGTCATTAAACAGGGTAGTCATTAAGTGAGGAATACTGTGTATATTAGGGATTTCTTTTAACCGTGTAAGTTGCCCAGAGTTTAGTTTACAGTCTGGGAAAGGCACTATGTTTAAGACACAATCAAAATTAATAACTACTTCTTGTCCTGGATTTTTTTCTGTTCAAGTGTTCCTTTCTCTTTCTTTCGCTGCTGATTGAGCCTTTGGTATTTGGCATGGCTCACATTTTCTTTTCTAAGGCAAAATTGTCTCAAATTCGACTTAAACATGGTGATCTTAGCTGTTGGTAAGGTTCAGATTACACTCTTCCAAAACATAAATGCTGTTCCTGGAAACAGATATTTGTCAGAATCTCACAGAATCCGTTAAAAGCATCTCTTTCTGCAATAGATTTTGGGACAGTTCTCAACCTGAAGGTGGTTTCTTTCCCCCCTGTCCCCTTTCCCGTTTGAAATGTATTTTTTTCCCTGCTCTTTCAGCTTGTTTGCATTCAGTTCTGTTTTGGATACAGTCTTGCTTCGGCCCAAAGAGAAGAATGATGTAGAATATTACAGCGAAACTCAAGAACTGTTACGGACAGAGATAGTAAATCCTCTTCGAATGTAAGTACAAATGAGTGACCTGTGATAACATGCCAGCTTCGGTGGGAAATATTGAAAGCTTCTTCTGCAAAGAGGAAGATGTTTGAAATGGTTTCTGGAAGGTGGAACAAGAAGCTTGAAAACCCCTGCTTTGGTTGACTACTTCTGGCCCTTCTACAGTTTTTAACAGTTTTTTTTTTTTTACTTCTTTTTGCTTGTTTCTCCTTTTGGTTTGCGGGCGGCAGATCAAGTGGTTGTAGATAATATTCCAGACCACGTTGCCTCTTCTGATTCTGCCTCTTGGGGGCTCGGTGTGCCTTTTCAGACTTTTCATCTTTTATCTTCTAGATATGGATATGTGTGTGCCACAAAAATAATGAAGCTGAGAAAGGTCCTGGAAAAAGTTGAAGCAGCGTCAGGATTCACATCTGAAGAAAAAGGTAAGTTCATTCTGTAATATTGTTAATGAGGAAGAACTGAAAGGATGTTTCATATTATTAAACATAAGTCTAGATAAGATTTTGCCACCACCCTAATCCCTTTATCTTCATTTGGTAGCCCATCCTTGTTTTAAAGACTGTGCTTAAAATAACAGATTAATGAAGTTCTACATCTGCAGATTCTTAAAATGATTAAAGACAAGTGTCAGATCATCCCAGTTACGTGGTTAAGAGTTCACATTTTTAATTGCTATTAAAACCAAGTTTTGAGATTTGGTTTCTGGCAGTGTTTTGTAACTTTGTATTTTTGCTATTATTTTTTTGGTTGCCTGTGCTTTGATATCCTGGTGAAACTGTCTTTTTTTTTTTCCAGATCCAGAAGAATTTTTGAATATTTTGTTTCATCATATTTTAAGAGTAGAACCACTCTTAAAAATAAGGTAAATATGGTCCTTGGCTCACACAAGAGAAATTTTGAAGTCACAAAAGTTATTTTATTATCTATAATTTATAATCTTGAGGATAATTTCCGACAAAAAGTTATGGCTGGGATCCTTTCTTATTATTTACATATATTCTAACTTTATCTCAATCTACTTACATAATCCAATTCCCTTTATGTCAACTTCTCTTTACTTTGATCTTCAGCACATTCAAGCAATATTATCACAAAAATAAACAATACAGTATTATTTCAGTTCCCTTATTATTATATAAATAATAAGAAAGAATCACCTTAAATGAGCTGTTAACAACGGAAAAATGATATGTATATATGTGTTGTTTGTTTTGTGTTTGTTTTAATGTGTTTAAAATAAAAAAACTTTTAAAAAAAGTTATAGCTGGGAACACCGTGCGAGCATCTTCATTACTTTTAATTGTGTTTAGTTTTGTAAACTGTGAACATTTAGCTATGCCTTTATCTTGAGAACTTGGGGATATTTCAAAAGCTTTTATTGCTGTTTCATTTTGCTTACTTAACTTCACTGATAAATGTCAGTTATGTCTCAATCTTGTATCTGCTATAATAGCATCAGGTGTGGATAACTTGTGGTCAGCTAAATTACAACTTGCAGCACTTATCTATAGACTCAGTCTCTCTCTATAAATGTAAATTCAATAGTTCACAGACTGGTACATATCAGCTATTTAAAATAACCTCTTCATCCGTTTAGGGAATAATACCAAGAGCCTTGGTAGTACAAGGGTTTAAGGCACCCTGTTATTAAGCTGCTTAAGACCAGCTGCCTGCAATTACTGCAGGGTTCGAATCTCGCCAAGGCTCAAGGTTGACTCAGCCTTCCATCCTTTCTAAGGTAGGTGAAATGAGGACCCAGTTTGTGGGGGCAATAAGCTGACTTTGTATAAATATACAAAAGGATGAAGGCTATTGCTGAGCACATTGTAAGCCTCCCTGAGTCTTCGGAGAAGGGCGGCATATAAATCAAATTAAAATAAAATAAAAAATAAAAAATTTATTCCAGAATCAAATCTGGGTCGGTCACTGAAACCAGAGGCTTAGTTTTCCGAGCTTTTAGATGGGTGTTGGAGTCTATCTCCAGGGAACTTTTCTTTAGCAGAGTGTGTTATTTGTTATAAATACATGAATAAATAATTTATTCTTATATTTATAACTAAAGGTTTGGAAAGGAAAATCCAAGTGATCTGTCTTCTTTCCAGATGCAGGAATCTATTGCTACAGGATTCTGCTGTAACCCTGAAGACAAATCTGGTTGTAGTAGTAGATTGTACTTTTTTAAATCAATGTGAAGCGTCCCCATTGTCAAATACACTTGTGTCTCTCTTCTTAGATCGGCAGGACAAAAAGTCCAAGACTGCTATTTCTATCAGATTTTTATGGACAAGAACGAGAAAGTTGGAGTGCCTACCATACAGCAGTTACTGGAATGGTCCTTCATCAACAGCAATTTGAAATTTGCAGAGGTTTGGAGAAAGTTTCCTCTTTTTATAGTTTTACCAATCAGTGCACATTTTGCTGGCTGGGGTTGTTCAGTTTTGAGAAGCTGAAGCATTTATTTATTTATTTATTTATTTATTTATTTAGTTAGTTAGTTAGTTAGTTAGTTAGTTAGTTAGTTAGTTCAATTTATATGCCGCCCTTCTCCATAGACTCAGGGCGGCTTACAATGCATTATAGCAATAGCCTGCATACTTTTTTGTATATACCTGCTTATTAGGGCTTTCGGCCCCCCCTAAGCAGTGTTGTTCTATACAAAGTTGGCTTATTGCCCCCACAATCCGGGTCCTCAATTTACCTACCTCGAAAGGATAGAAGGCTGAGTCAACCTTGAGCCTGGTGAGATTCGAACTTGCACTAATTGCAGGCAGCTGGCAGCTAAGTGCTAGCACTTAACAGCACTTTAGTCCGCTGCACCACCGAGGCTCATGCAAGTGTCTCCAGAGTAGTTCAATAAAATCTTAATTGATTAGGATGGGGTCAGCAACCCGTAGCTCGAGCCGCATGTGGCTCTTTCACCCCTCGGCTGTGACTCCCTGTCACTCAAAATATGCGTCACAACCACCAATATGCAACACCCGCCGGCACGCGATTTATTGAGCTTTTCAACCCCCGGTAGGCCAACCATGGATAAATCCAAGAAAAAAGTTTCAGAAGAAACCAGAACATTTAATTCAACTACATATGCTAGTTTTGTGGCCGCTCAAGAAATACATGGAAAGGGTTTTGTGGCTCCCGGTGTTTTCTTTTCTGTGGGAAACGGGTCCAAATGGCTCTTTGAGTGTTTAAGGTTGCAGACCCCTGGATTAGGAGATGACTCTTCATTATGACAAATGAGGGATTTGCTTCTTCAGTAGATATCAGAAGAACTTCCTTGGTGCTTTGCTTGAGCTATTTGTGGAAATGATTTATTAATTAAAGCATAGACAGGGAACTCAACATATCCAGATGTTCCTCAGCTTAAATTCACTGCTGCATTGTGTGAATGACCAGTGGAAAAGAGATTCTGGGAGTTCTAGTTCAGCATCACTTGGAGGCCCATTAGTTTCCTTGTTTTTTAGATCAGGGTGTCAAACCTTGGCAACTTTAAGACCAGCGGACTTCAACACCCAGAGGCTGCAGAATTCTGGGAGTTGAAGTCCACAAGTCTTAAAAGTGGCCTAGTTGGACACCCTTGCTTTAGATTAAGCCAAAGATAGGACTAATCTGTATGACTGATTATATGTATATCAAACCTTAATGTCTGTTTGGTTCCTTGCTTTTGAGAAAGCTATTTTTTAACTTTACATTAGGGGCATCAGGATTTAATAAACTGAAACAGAGAGAATGAAGTCTCTTGGCTAAAACATATATCCTTTTTCTGTTGGGTTTTACTAGGCCCCATCATGTCTGATAATTCAGATGCCTCGATTTGGCAAGGACTTCAAAATGTTCAACAAAATTTTCCCTTCTCTGGAATTGAATATCACAGACCTGCTTGAAGACAGTAAGTTTAAATATGCTTCATGATAGTGCAATAAGACTCCATTTTCAGTTGAAATGAATTCCATGACATTTGATGAACCTGGATACTTCATCAATAAAATGAATCACCTTCAGAATAATGCAGAATGGAGTTGCTGTGGATCCTAAAAATCTTGTTTCAATGCAGATACACAAATATAATCAGGGTCTGAAATCTTCATTGCAGACTTTAGCAGAACTGTACCAATGGTTGACTGCTCCAGTTTTGTTCATAATACCTTTTCCTCAGCTTCCTAAATGAAACAAGTTCTAACTGCCATTAGGAAATAAAGAATACAGGTATCCTAACTCTTTAGGAAACAAGCTTTTACTAGCTTGTCTACTGGCTAATTTATTCTGTTAGGATTATGATGGAATGTATTGTTGCACGCCCACTGTATCAACACAGAATGAACAAGACTTAATTTTTCCAACAATTCCTGGAGAAATTGTGAAGTTTTTTTTTCCCCCATTCAGCTCTTGTTTTCACCCATCCCTTCCTATCTGCCACACCTGTTCAATTCTCAATAGAAAATCTAGAAGAACTCTAAACTTGCAAATATGACAGGACACATTCTTTAAATTTGTAATATTTGTGCACGAATGGAGTGAGCTAATTTTCTTTTACTCAAAAGTTTTTGAGTAAAATTTTCTATTTTTTTTAAAAAAACCTGTAGATGTGGGTTCTGTTTATTCAGAATAGTAGCATCCAATACAATGGGTATTTTTCCTCTTGTATAATGCAGCCCCAAGGCAGTGTCGTATCTGTGGAGGACTTGCAATGTACGAATGTCGGGAATGCTACGAAGATTCTGACATTTCCTCTGGTAAAATCAAGCAGTTTTGCAAAACTTGCAATACACAGGTAATTTTTTTCCCCTTTTCTTTCCCAAATGTCCTAGGACCGTGATGGTGAACCTATGGCACGCGTGCCACAGGTGGCATGCGGAACCATATCGGTGGGCACGCGAGCTCAGCTCCGGCGGGCATGTGTGCACCAGCCAACTGATTTTCAGGCCTTCTGGGCCTACAGGAAACAGGCTGTTTCCAGCCTCTGGAGGGCCTCCAGAGGGGTGGGGAAGGGCCGTTTTTCACTCTCCCCAGGCTCCAGAGCTTTTCTAGGAAATGGCCCGTTTGCCGACTTCCAGTGGGACCGTGGGTGGGGTTGGGGAAGGCTCTTTTCGCCCTCCCCAGGCTCCTAGAAAGGCTCTGGAGCCTGGGGAGAGTGAAAACAGACCTACCGGGCCCACCGGGCCATTGCGTGCCAAAAGCAGGGGGAGTACGGGGGTCACATGCATGGGCGGGCATGGTGCATAGAATTATGGCCATGGGCATGCGCACGCGGGAGCCCCCCGCACTCGCCACATTTTTGGCATGCGATGGCATCACGGCCCTAGGAATTCGTTTTTCTTATTGCTGTCTTGTGTGAGAACTGGGTTCTTTCAGAAATGGGCAAGAATGTAATTCCCTTTGCTAAACGTTTCTTCCCTCCATCCCTTGATAGGTTCATCTTCACCCCAAAAGACAGAGTCATAAATTCAATCCAGTGTCACTTCCGAAAGATTTACCGGACTGGGATTGGAGGCACAGCTGCATACCTTGTCAGAAGATGGACCTCTTTGCCGTTCTTTGTATAGAGACAAGCCACTATGTGGCTTTTGTTAAATATGGCAAGGAAGACTCCTCTTGGCTCTTTTTTGATAGTATGGCTGATAGGGATGGTATGTATTCTCTTTTGTGACGTTTCAACTGCTAGCCTGGCCCTTAAATTAATGAACTACTTAGCGCTTAACATCTCTTGTGAGGCAGCTCACAGTTGAAGCAACATTCCCCAACCTTTCAACCACGGCATCCACATTTGAAACCCTGTCGATGTTCCCCAGATTGTAGGGCACCTTGTTGAGAAAAGCAAGGTTAATGCTGTAGACTAAGGCCAGGGAATTCCAAAAATTACATCTAAAATGAAATTGGATGGTAGCAGGATATGGAAAGTTGAAGGAGACAATATAATAGAATAATAGAATTGGAAAGGACCTTGGAGGCCTTTTAGTCCAACCCCTTGCTCAAGTATGAAACCCTACTCCATTTCAGACAAATGGTTATCCAGTCTCTTAAAAACCTCCAGTGTTGGAGCACCCACAGCTTCCGACAGCTGATTAATTGTTCTCACTGTCAGGAAATTTCTCCTTAATTCTGGATTGATTCTCTCCTTGATTAGCTCCAATCTATTTCTTCTTCTTCTGCCTTCAGGTGCTTTGGAGAATAGGTTGACCCCCTTTTCTTTGTGGCAGCCCCTCAACTATTGGAACACTGCTATCGGGTCACCCCCTATCCTTCTTTTCCTTAAAGTAGACAAACCTGGTTCCTGCAAGTGTTCTTCATGTTTTAGCCTCCAGTCTCTTAATTATCTGTGTTGCTCTTCTTTGCACTCTTTCTTTTTGTGAAACTCATGTGGTTTATTCCATAATGGATAATTTTGGACACAGGTTGGAGTTTAAATTGGCATGAAGTAGAATGCTTCTTACCTGGGATTACATGTAGATGTCATCATCTCCCAAAGGTGCTTTTTTTCAACTAGACTTTCTGGTTTTTCTTTGAAGATGTTTCGCTTCTCATCCAAGAAGCTTCTTCAGTTCTGACTGAATGGTGGGGAACGTCAAGAGTCAGACCCGAAGAAACTTCTTGGATGAGAAGCGAAACGTCTTCAAAGAAAAACCAGAAAGTCCAGTTGCCTCTTGAAAAAAGCACCTTTGGGGACAGCCATGACCTGGATGCTTGAGAATATCCATAGACATGTGGTCATCTCAGAACAACATAGCTTGGGCTGTCTTATTGTCCTGCTGGGGTAATCCCGTGTCCTGCCTTCTTTTCTCTCCCAAGGAGGTCAAAATGGTTTTAACATCCCTCAAGTGACTCCGTGCCCAGAAGTTGGCGAGTATCTGAAAATGTCTCTCGATGAATTGCACTCTCTGGACTCGAGGAGAATTCAAGGCTGTGCGCGGAGGCTCCTTTGCGATGCTTACATGTGCATGTATCAGAGCCCTACGATGAGTTTGTACAAGTAAGACGTGGAGGACTCTCGTGAGGAATTAGCCTCTTCCCAGGGACTGGAACTGTGGCCCAAGGAAGCTCAACGGAGCTGTCGGCTTCTCAGCTTGCGCATCTGTTGCTGGCAATGGATGCTTCGAAGGGTATGGAAATCAAAGAACTAGAAAGAAGAAGCAGCTATTTTAACGGAAAGGGGGAATGGTGCGGTGTTGTGTTGCTAAAACACTCAAGTGTTTCCGCTCTTGGACGTGCGTGCGTGTGTGTGTGTGTGTGTGTGTGTGTTTGTTTGTTTATTTGTTTTTTTAAATAAAAAAAGTCTAAATGAAGCGATTGTAATGTTTAGGTTGTGTTTTAGAGAAACTGTTTACATAGTCCGAAGATTAACATCCCCTCTGGAGCCTTCTGCTGATTCTTCTGATCCTGCACAGCTTAAAGGAAGAGGACTATATTTTGGGGGTTGTATGTTTCCCAGAGTTGTATCCATCGTGTCTGTAAGACCAGCCTTATGACTTTGGCATCAAGGGACTTTTGCTTCTTATGTTGACCTGGAATAAGTTAAATCACAAAACCCAAAACATCACCGAGTTGATTGTACCCATGCAGATATAGGTGATCGGTCCATCAGTCCAGTCGCCCTGGACCAAGAATTCTCATTGTTTTCTTTGTAGCAAATGGGTACCTTCCAGGAAAAGGAAGAATAATGATCTCGCAACCTTGCAGCGGTACTCGGAATGGCCTCCCTTGGCAAGATTTGCCTCCCTTGCACAACTTCCTGAGTCCTGTTCCATGCATTTGATGTAAGGTCATTTCTGGGAATGTGTGGATGAACCAGTATGTTGTACTTTCCATGGACACGCCCATCTTCAAAGCTAATCCTGAAAGGCATTAATTCCATTGCTATCTTCAAGCTTGATTTCCATAATGGAAGAATCCTGAAAACCTTTTTTTTTTTTTTCTAAATGAGTTTTGGAAACTTTTTCAGCATGTGTTCTGCATGCCTTAGGGAAGAATCTTGGTCAATTTTTCAGAAAGTACCCAATTATTCAGAAGGTCTGAGGCTATTCTCCTTTCCTCCAGTGACAGGGGGGAAAAGACCCTCTTGACAGCTTGCAATTCAGCGTGGTAAACAGGAGATGAGATCAATTCATATCGGTTCAAGAGCCATCGTAGAGATCATTCAAAAACACTCCATTAAATTATCTTTCTGAGTTCCGTTAGGTAATAGCTTATGGGTTCGCATGCTTCTGCATCGAGAGGGCAAATTTGGATTACACAATAAATCCAGTCTTCTAATACATTTCTTCCACAGTTCTGACCGAGGGAATATGACTCAAGTTTAATCCCATCAAGATGTTCTTTGCTGTTTCGCTATCAGCACTAGGCTGCCTTTTATGGTTATAGTTGATGAGCCCAATGGGACTTTTAGGTACTGTATGTTGATTGGGTGGATTTGACAGTGTCTTCAGGTCTACGACAACTCACCACGGCCAACTCGCCACAGCCAACTTGCTGTGGGACAAGAGTTACACTAATATTGAAGAAATAGTGGAATAGAATCTTTAAAGAATGCCAAAGGAGGGACAAAATGAAATGTGAATGACAACAATTAAAATATTTTTAAAAATTATTTTAATTAATTGAATTGTTGAATTGTCCCATGGCGAGTTGGCCATAGTGAGTTGATCATGGAGAGTTGGCCATGGAGAGTTGATCATGGAGAGTTGGCCATGGTGAGTTGGTCATGGCAAGTTGACCATAGAGAATTGGCCATAGTGAGTTGGTCATGTCAAGTTGGTCATGTCAAGTTGACAGTGGATAGTTTGCTGCATCGAGTTGTCCCATTCCAGTGTCTGTCTACAAAGCAGGATTGCGAGGGCAATAGTCAGCATATCGTACATTTGGGATAAATGTACCCCATAGACACCATATGTAATAGCAGCATGTTTAAGACCTCAGTTGCTAGTTGTTATTGTGCACTTATTTTTTTGTCTCAGGGAATGCCATGGAAATGAAATCTTTTTTTTCCGGTTTTGCGCTTTAAAACCGTACTCTCACATTTATCATCTCAAAGGATTATATTGAGCCAGCGTGTAGTTAAATCATTTGACTTGCTGTTCAGTACACGGCAAAACATTACTAGCTTGTTTGAAGTATTCAATGTCGTATTGAGTATTTTTATGAACTGTAGATGCAATAGCTTTTCTGCAGTATGGAGGAAAACCTGCTATCGTTGCCTTAGGTACGTTTTGAAAACAGTAGCTGATGGCTTGTGTGATGTGAGGGAAAAAAAACCCCATGAATGAAATAGAGACGGATTGTATGTTATGAAGTAGAACTTTTTTATATATATATATATATAAATATATATATATAAAAACAACTTCAGGATGGATGGTGGGTGCTGAATGTCTCTTAAGATCAGCTTGCTGTAGAGAAACTGATGGAGAGAGTCATTAGGCCTCTAAAGCTTTTTTCAGTGGTTTCTAATTGCACAGCAGGGTTGCCAACTCATTGCATTAATTCTCATTTGTGTAACTCATGATTGGATGCCCTTCTTGTTCCTACTTATCCTGCTTTTCCTTTGAGCATTTGTGGGAACTCAGAAGATAGTTGGGAAATTGTGGGTTTGAGAACATGTCGAACTCCAGTTGCCTTGGACTGAGTGGAAAATGGCAATCTTGATGGACCAGTAGGATGAAAGAATGTGGGCAGGTAATGAGCAGTAATAGAAAGAACTCAGCGGAAAGAGATACCTATCAGAAAACAAGCTCCGGGGTGTGGAGAATAAGGACAGGAACACATCCATGCATCATCCAAAGTCATTCTTGGGTTATCTGAGGATGCGGACAAAAGTTTATGTGGAGGTGAGATCTGAGTAAAACAACAGGGTCTAGAAAGCTGTTGGCCAGCTGAATCTTGGAAACTGTCTCCCTTTTAAAATAATCACATCAGAGGTGGTGTATGAGATATAGTTCGGTGGTTTTGATATATAATGATCTTTTCCAGCTTGTTTCCTGGTGTTGCAGTCGAAGGGAAAGTCTTCGCTTGTGATAGATTCTCCCTTTTTGAATGTGCAGTGCAATAAAACATACGTGGCAATCACTCCCCGTCCCTTTCCTTGCCCTTTCTATTTCCTCTTCTGTTTCATCCGTCGTGATTTTGGCATTTTGTTACCCCGCTCTAAAAGGTCTCCAGCGGTTACTGTGAAAAATGAACTTTTAAGCCATTGCCCTGCAGAAGGAACTCAACAGAAGTGAAAATCATTTCATTTTGAGATCATGTTTTCTATGTCCGCACAGACTTTGGTGTGTAAGCAAGACATTATAAAGTGTCGTCTTTTGGTTTCCCCGGGGCTGAGATTGTCACAAAGAACAGCGCTTGAATCAATATGAAAGCTGAATTGGATTTTTATCTTGACCTGAATGGCCTCTTTCGAGGTTTGGGTTTTATTTATTCTGCCATTGTAACAAACTTACGTTCTGCATTGGCTTGCACAATTTTTAGAAGAACAAAAATAAAGATTTTGTGGTTTGAGTGCCATTGTCTCCTCTATTGAGTGTCTCAACTGAGAGCTTAGGACATTTTTTTCAGATTGCATGTGTGAAGCCTTAATTTCTTCAGACGAGAAAATAAATGATACCCTATATTATTTCTGTACTAATATTTAATAAACCCATCATTTTTGTGGCTGTGTCATTTATTTAGAATGCTAGACAGGTTTCCAAGGTTTGAGGGAAAAGGATGACCACATTAAAAATGTTGTGCTTTACTTTACTCGCTGCTTTTGGGGGTGGGAGATCTTTTGTATATGGTGCAAGAGAAAAGAGTGATAAGATAATTGAAGAAGCTTTAGATTTAAGCATGCAGACCTGACAATTGCAGCCTAAAAGCTTATTTATGCTGAATCCTATGCCAATCCTTGTGCATTGGGTTCAGCATTTTGCAAGACTCCAAGGTGCAAAGAAAATGACCGGAACCCTTTGATATATTCCCAGAAGGAGTCCTCCAAAATAAGGAACTTTACAGAGAATGTAAGGAAATGATTTATTTTTTTTTTGTTTCAAATGTTGAAAAGCTCTTCCTTAGAACAGAATGGCCTAGTGCACAATTGCATTTATGGTTGCAATTTGCAGCTCTGGTGCCTTTCATAAACGGACGTCATCAGCATATCCCTTCTGGTGGAGAATGGAAGATGGGCAAACTGCTTCTACTGATCTTGTGTAAGATGGACCGATTGATGGTCTAGACCAGGAGTGTCAAACGTCGTCACATGACGTATCGTGACTTTTTCCCCCTTCGCTAATCCGGGCATGGCCAGTGCGTGTCGCATCCGACCCGCGGGCCGGCTAGGAGTTTGACAGCCCTGGTCTAAATGGTCCAAAATCTGACAGCCAAGACATTTCTCTATGATCTTATGCCTGTTACAGGCTTCCGGCTATCAAAGCTGCCATAGACACATAAAACTGCATGTCTTTTCGTTGCCTGACAAGCTTTAATGCCCTCGTTACACATTCTCAACACCAATTTCAACTGTGGGTTTCTAAGCATAAGTGCATTTGCAGCAAAACTACTTTTTAACTCCTTTAATATATCTTGATGTTTGAAAGACAACCTTGTATTCAGTTTTTGTCTGCAGCTACATTAGGTTAATATATATATATATATATATGTTCCAGATGCCACCTTGTGGAATTAATACACAACTGCTGGTTGATTATTAACACACACACACCTTAAAGGGGAGGGGGGGGCAAACACTGGAATGCTTTGTAGTAACATTTGCAATGCAACTGCACCACATTAATTTTTCTAAGTGCCAATTAATTTGTTCGCATATACCCAGATGTTGTACATATTGAGGCAGTAGTACAATTACTGGGTTTTATTGAAAAAAATGTACCCAAAAGTTTTAGTGTGTGAGACAATTTGCACTTGTATTTCATGCTTTTTCAGTAAGGTTAGCCGAAGGAAATACCATTAGCTGTTTAAAATATTTGACATCCTGGCTGTACTTGTGAAATAATGAGATCTAGTGTCTTTATGAAGAAGTGAATATCCTACCAGCTCAACCTTTCTGTATGGCAGTTGTGCAAATGAAATATTCGTGGAGATTAGAACTGCTGTTGCTAGAATGTAGCTCTACTTGGGGTTGGAAGAAATTTGAGACTTTTTTAAGGCAATCTTTATGAATTCATAATAAACAGAATATACATTTTTGTTATTGTGACTCAACTTAAAATTCATACTTCACTATGGATCAGTTCATTGAGCATATTAGATCACTTCTATGGAGACACTCATAAATTATGCACATAACCATATACAGGTAGTCCTCTACTTACAACAGTTTGTTTAGTGACCGTTCAAAGTTACACCGGCACTGAAAAAAGTGACTCATGACTATGTTTCACACTTACAAACTTTGCAGCGTTCCCATGATCACGTGATCAAAACTCCGAGAGTTGGCAAGTAACTCATAGTTATGACAGTCACAGTGTCCTGAGATCATGTGATCCCTTTTTTGTGACCACCTCACCAGCAAAGTCAATTGGGAAGTCACGGCCATTTTTTTGTATCTTGACAACTGCAGTCCTTCCCTTAACTGTGGCAAGAAAGGTCATAAAATCAGGCAAAACTGACTTAGCTGTCTCACTTAGCAATAAAAAATTTGGGCTCAATTATGGTCGTAAGTTGAGGTCTACCTGTAGATGCCCCTTATTCTTTATCACAAATTGGAATAGGGCAGTGATGGCTAACCTTTTCCGGACCGAGTGCCCAAAACACTCGTTCAATGCGTGTGCAACACACACACCCGGCATGCGCCTTGCAGCCCCACACATGTGCACACGCCCCCTAGTGCGTGCACAGCAGAGACCTGAAGACCAGCTGGCCAGCGGGAGGCACGCTTGCACGCTTGCTGACGGCTCGTGTACCATCAGAGTGGGCGCTGCGTGCCACCTCTGGCACGCGTGCCACCGATTCACCATCACGGGAATAGGGGCAAGGAAACAGTAACCAATACTGCTACTGAAGGCTATAGAATATGCTTGAAAGTAGCAATTGCACTATCAGTATGTTTTAGCACTATTTGAGTCTAGCCTGATAACTCCTTTTAACCTCAGTTAATCTTTGCCCGTGACCAGTAGGAGGCAAGCAATACCAAATAATTTCCTTGAATTTTTTTCCATGGAATATGCTTCCAGATTTACTGTGTATTAATCCTCAACAGGAGTTGGAAAAGTTCTTTTCTGGAAAAAGCAAGTTGATTTTTTTTTTCTTTTTAAATGAATTTATTCTACGGAGATTTTGACTTCCCACCTTAAATCAAAACCCACCTTAGTTGGTCACTAAGGTCACAGCCGCTCAAGTTTTCTACATTTTGCAAGTTACTATCGCAAGCCCTCTGAGAGAGACCAAGAACAAGCACACTTGAGAATTAACCGCTGCTTGAGGAGAAGAGAAGGAAGTCTCAGATAGTAAACTGGAAATCCTTTGTTTGGGCTTGTGGTCTCATGATGGCTTGATTCAGCCCTGAATATAGAATAACAGAATAGGAAGGGACCTTTGAGGTCTTCTAGTCCAACTCCTGCTCAAGCAGAAAACCCGATACCACTTCAGACAAATGGTTGTCCCATCTCTTCTTAAAAACTTCCAGTGTTGGAGCATTCACAACTTCTGGAGGCAAGTTGTTCCACTGATTAATTGGACTAACTGTCAGGAAATTTCTCCTTAGTTCTAAATTGCTTCTCTTCTTGCTTAGTTTCCACCCGTTGCTTCTTGTCCTGCCTTCAGGTGCTTTGGAGAATAGCTTGACTCCCTCTTCTTTGTGGCAGCCCCTGAGATATTGGAACTCTGCCATCATGTCTCCCCTAGTCCTTTTCATTAAAAGCTCTGGTGATCAGGTCCCACGCAAACAGACCACCTTGAGGGAATTTGGCTCTGGATTGGAGGAGGGGAAAAAATGGACTTTTAATAAAGCCATTTATTTGCCATCCAAACTCCTGGCAGGCGGAAGCATCCGGAGCACAACCAGTTGGCCAAAGTCCCTCCTGAAACAAAAATTGAACCTAATTAATCAAAGGGGAGGGATTTGAAGGACCAGCCTTGGAAAAGACCCACCGGCTCAGTTCATTCAATTGTCGATAGAGCCTGAGGTTCATCTTTTTTTTTTTTTTTTAATTTGATTTATATGCCGCCCTTCTCCGGAGACTCAGGGCGGCTTACAATGCGTTAAGCAATAGCCTTCATTCTTTTGTATATTTTATACAATGTCAGCTTATTGCCCCCACAAACTGGGTCCTCAATTTACCTACCTTAGAAAGGATGGAAGGCTGAGTCAACCTTGAGCCTTGGAGAGATTCGAACCAGCAGAAATTGCAGGCAGCTGTGTTAATAACAGGGTGCACTAAACCCCTGTACTATCAAGGCTCTTTATTCCCTGAGCCACAATTTTTAATCTTAACTCTGTTTATACATGACAAACATCAATGCAAAAATGACTTTTATGGCAACACAGACTTGTTTGGTTGGTTCTTTTGTTGTGGCTGTCCTATTCGGTGTTACTGATTTGCAGCGTTCTACTGTTGCTTCAAAAGGGACGGGGTGGCTCAGTGGCTAAGATGCTGAGCTTGTCGATCAAAAGGTGGGCAGTTCAGCGGTTCGAATCCCTAGTGCCGCGTAACGGGGTGAGCTCCTGTTACTTGTCCCAGCTTCCCTAAACGCCAAAGGCGCACGGAGCGCTGTTCCCTTCCCACCAAAGGTGGTCCCTATTTTTCTACTTGCATTTTTTTACGTGCTTTCGAACTGCTAGGTTGGCAGAAGCTGGGACAAGTCACGGGAGCTCACCCCGTTACGCGACATTAGGGATTCGAACTGCTGAACTGCCAACCTTTCTTAGCCACTGAGCCACCGCGTCCCCTACCTACCAGTCAGCAGGTTCTGACCAGTTCTGGAGAACCGGTAGCAGAAATTCTGAGTAGTATGGAGAACTGGCAAATACCACCTCTGACTGGCTCGCCCCATCTATTCTCTGCCTCCTGTGTCCCAGCTGATCGGAGGAAATGGGGATTTTGCAGTAACCTTCCCCTGGATTGGGGAGGGAATGGAGATTTTACAGTATCCTTCCCCTGCCACGCCCACCAAGCCACACCCACAGAACTAGTAGTAAAAATTTTTGAAACCCACCACTGCTATCTACTACCTACCTATCTACCTACTGCCTTTTTTGACCTCAAGACCATGGAAGCGATTTGCAAAAAAACCCACAAAAAAAACATATTCTTAGGGCTCAATTATAATAAATCACTGAACAGGTTATGCATTACGCAGCATTTAAATGTAATAATGAGTTGGGCAATCATAATTATTAATAAATGCCGAAAGATGAACTGCTTCTTCCTCCCCCGAGCACCCGTCCCTCTGTTACCTTTTCCAACCCAGGTAATGATCTAAGATCATGAAAACGGAAGAACAGCTGTTGAAAATGTAAGCAAAGCCCAACGTCCTTATGGAATCTGATCGTAAATCCTTACCTCTAGGCCCCATTATTGCAATCATATGGGCTCTTCCCTAATGGTTTTCCTCCCTGAATACCGAAAGAGGTAGCAATGTGTAACTGATTATCTCCTGAAAGAGAAGTCCTCGGGAGCAAGTTAGCCCTCCTGAGATTTCTGCTCGTGCAGCGCGATTGTGCAGCGTGGAGGGGATTTATGAGCAATGCAAATTTTGCAGAAAGAAGTGGGTGAAGGATGTTTCGGAGAAGAGGCAGCTGGGAAGTGCCACCACGTATCAGTAGCTTTGGGAGTTAGAAATTGCAAAGCAGCGGCCTCCAATCTTTTGGGCACCAGGGACCGGCTGTTCTGACCTAGGCTTCCCCAGCAGCACGAAGCCGAGTCCTCATCCCGATAAACCCCTTTTATTTAATTTACAGTGAATTCCTCTCCAGCAAAGTCTTTCCTCTCCCACAGTCTTTCAAGATAGTTCACAATTACCGACCTTTATCAAGCTTGGAGAGTGGCCAGGCCAATATCTTTCAGACATCAAAAATGCAGGAATGAACCAATTATCTCCTGCAAACTCCACTCTTTTATTCCCTATGGGAGGGGCCCTTCATCATCCACCTGTGGCCTTACTCCCAAGTCAACCCTTGTTCCTTAGCTGTTCCCTTCATCTGGCAACTCTGAACATGCGCACACGGGGAACAGGCTCCAGCTGTTCGTCTTTCTCACTGATCCCTGACTCCGAAGGCAGCTGATAACTGGCATAATGGCCCTGGCCCCATCTCTGTCTCTGATGCAGAGCCCTCGTCAGAGCCTTCCCCAGACTCCAGGACTGGCCCATGTTCCTCCCCAACCTCCTCACTGTCCGAATCTGCTGGCAGATCCACTGGCCACTGTGTGAAAACCGCTCATAAGTCACTTTTTTCAATCCCGATGTAACTTTGAACTGTCACTAAATGAACTGTTGTAAGTCAAGGACTACTTCTATTATGGCAAAAAGGAGATCACGTGACCCCCGGGATGCCACAACCATCATAAATATGAGCCGGTTGCCAACCATCTGAATTTTGATCTCATGATCAGGGAGTCATAAGTGGGAAAACAGTCCTAAGCCATGTTTTTCGGTGCCGTTGTAACTAGGAACGGTCACTAAATAAACTGTTGTAAGCCAAAGAGGACCAGTACCTGTTACAATCCTCCCACCCTCTCCCCAGAAAATCCCACCACCCACCCCCTTCCTGTCATACCATCATCTCTGCAATCGTGGCTCTTCTCATTCCGTTGCACGAGTGCCTCCGCATGTGATGGCATTTGTACCAAGCGTGCATCAGGTGAAGCAGAGGAGAGAAGGCCCAGGCCAGCAGCTGAGATCTTCCCTGGCTGTGTGGCAAAAGTTGCTTTGTGATAAATAGAGCTCTGTGAATATATTTCCTCCAGCCTCCTTCCTTCGCTCTCTCCAAGCGGGACGCCGTTTTCATGAGGTCATCGTCCCACCCCGCTCTCATTTTCTATCAAGGTGGTGTATATCACCTCTCTCGGAGGTGATGGTGTTGCTTGTTGCTCAACACAGATGAGCCCGTAATGGTCCATCTGCTTTGATTTTATTTAGGGTTCCCTCAAGGGCCGGGGGCGAGGCGGAGGGAGAATAATAATGTTTCATTCCATCTGCTTTTCCTACAGTCAGCCCCCGTTTGAATTATCACATGTTCTGAGTGGCTGGCATATGCTGTCACATAAAGCGACACGGAAGTGTTGTTTTCCAGCTGTTGTCTTGACATAGTTTCCAGCCAGTCATTAACTTCCAAGAACCAGGAAGGGAAAGGTGTAGGTGACACGAAAGAAATTGGGGGTTATTTCTGAGAATTGTCAAAGGAAGGCAATTCCCCTGCCCCCCGCCCTGCCTATTGTTTATGCTAGATCCCAAACCTGGAATTGACAGTGTTGCCCAGCCAGATATGTCGGTGCATAATAGAAATTATATGGGAGGTCCCAGGGGTGGGTTCTAAATTTTTTTACTACCGGTTCTGTGAGAGTGGCTTATTTTGTAGGCGTGGCTTGATGGTCATGTGACAGTTCTTTAGGATTTTTTTTTTTAAATTTGATTTATATGCAGCCCTTCTCCGGAGACTCAGGGTGGCTTACAATGCGTTAAGCAATAGCCTTCATACTTTTGTATATTTTTACAAAGTCAGCTTATTGCCCCCACAAACTGGGTCCTCAATTTACCTACCTTAGAAAGAATGGAAGGCTGAGTCAACCTTGAGCCTGGTGAGATTCGAACTTACTAATTGCAGACAGCTGGAGTTAAATTACAATGCATTAGTCTGCTGATATTCAGGCTCCTATCCAGGATTTAGCAGAGGTACTGGTCTACCAGGCTTTTAATTGCTTGCAGAGCTGTACCGGTCTACCCATTTATTTTTGCAGGCACCGGTCTACTCATTTTTTTTTGGAGGCACCGGTCTACCACCAAACTGCCTTTTAACACCAATCAGCTGTACGGCAAGAGTTTAAACAGTTTTTTTCCTTCTAGCCGATGAGCTGGGACTCAGGAGGCAGCAATAGATTGGGGGTGGGGCCAAATAAAAGGTAAGAATAATGCGGGGGGCGGGGGCGGCGGGGGGCAGAACCGGTTCGGTGATGTCATATCGTCACCGCTACCGGCTTGGCCGAACCGGGAGGAACCCACCACTGGGAGGTCCTCAGCTTACAACTCCAACTTTTTAATTTAAAATCGCCGCTTCCCAGCAACCCAGGGTTAGTACAGGTAGTTACAACCTTTCGTTTCGTGACTGTACAAAGTTAACAACAGCACTACTGAACATTTTTTTCAGACTTATGACTGTTGCAGCGTTCCCATGTTCCCGTGATTCCAAATTCGGACACTTGGCAACTGACATGTATTTATGACGGTGGCAGTATCCCCGGGGGGGTCATATGATCATCTTTTGTGTCCTTTTGACAAGCAAAGTCTGCGAAACCCAGATTCACTGAACACAACCCTGTGGCTAACTTAATAACTGCAGAGATTCACTTAACAAGTGTGTCAAGAAAGGTTGCAAAATGGGGCAAAACTCACTGAACAGCTGTCTTGCTTAGCAATGGAAAGCTTGAGTTCGATTGTGGTTCTAAGTCGAGGGCTATTTGCAGTCCCCAGGCCCGCTGACGAAGCCACCTTTTTGGAAAAGTAACGAGGTGGGGTACCTTGGAAGGAGCGATGTTTCATAGAGAAGGGCCCACCACCGAGTAGGCCCTTTTCTGTGGTCCCATTCCTAATCGATGGGACCTGCAATGTGCCTTATTATATGGTTAGTTGAAAATTGAATGGCCAATATTTAAGAGGCTACAGGGCTGCTGATCCAGTTCTACAGAGGAATGATTGAGGCTGTCATCTGCACCTCCATAACTGTCTGGTTTGGCTCTGCAACCCAACAAGACTAACACAGATGTCAATGGATAATTAGAACTGCAGAAAAAACAATGGCTACCTACCTGCCTTCCATTGAGGACCTGTATACTGCACGAGTCAAAAGAGGGCTGTGAAATATCTACCAACCCCTCACATCCTGGACATAAACTGTTTCAACTTCTACCCTCAAAACGATGCTATAGAGCACTGCACACCAGAACAACTAGACACAAGGACAGTTTTCCCCCGAATGCCATCACTTTGCTAAACAACTAATTCCCACAACACTGTCAAATAATTTACTAAGACTGTATTACTCTTATTCTTCTCTTCCTTACTAGTATCTATCTCTTCCCACTTATGAATATAAACATGTTGCTTGTATCTTTCAATTATATTGTTTTTATTTCTTTCCTAGTACGATTTGATAGCTTATTAGTAACCTTGACTATCACTAAGTATTGTATCTTTTTATTCTTGATGAGTGTATTTTATTCTCCTTATGTGCCCTGAGGGCATATGCACCAAAGACGAATTCCTTGTGTGTCCAATCGCACTTGGCCAATAAAGAATTCTATTCTATTCTATTCTATTCTATTCTATTCTATTCTATTCTATTCTATTCTATTCTATTCTATTCTATTCTATTCTATTCCATTCCATTCCATTCCATTCTATTCTATTATTCTACAGCTTTCTCTTAAACGTAGGCCATGACGTTGATTAATTAATTAGATAACAGTTCTTCTCTTCAATTCCAGAGTTTTAACCTCAAATATATAGCTCCCATCTCCAATGCAATCTTAAAAAGATAAAGCAGCATCTGTATGTGCCCAACTGTTTCAGTTAAACATAAATTCTAAATTCTTTAGAAGAAAAAGTCTGGGGGGGCGGGGATGGGTTTCTTAACATTGTGTCTCAATAAGGCATGGCTTGACTTTTTAATATATATATATTTGCATTATTGGCATGTTAAAAAAGCATGTTATTTTTGCCAAAGCTTTGAATTCTTAGCGCTGGCTGGTTTGCAATATGACAACACCGAGCTCAAGCCGGTATGTTGCAATGCGAGTGGGTTTTTTTTCTTTTCCCAATCATTATTTTATTATGTCCTACGACTTATGAGTTCCAGCTGTAGTCCTCGCTTTCATGTATTCTGATCCCCTGACTACCATATGAATTGTTGATTAGATTCCCTTTGATTCAGTTGATTACCGTGAATAATAGGGCAAGGAATGCTATCAGCATTTTGACTTTAACTATAACTGTTACAATTAATTACAGGTTTAATTAGCATACATGCCTGGCAGCAGAGAATATAACATTTCATAGTTAACAGATGACAAGGCAGGAAGTATGACACCAAACTCTTGTGATGGAGAATTATTAATAAATGGCTTCCATTGTTTGATGTCCTTATTTATACAAATTAGCAAGCACTACATAATCAACTTAAACTGTATAATTTATAATAATTGATTTCATTTTGACTGACCACCAGTCAGTCTCTGGAAGAAAAATGGCTCTATTAGGATAACTTTAATCCTAAACATAGCTAATGAATCCTATTACTTTAAGGTCATATTTGAAGCTTTTGTTAATTGTCAGAACCATTTTAAATTGATTAGAGCTAAATTAAATCAATGTAATGTTTAGAGAAAACAATATTTCTAATGGATGAGGCTGGGCTGACCTCGAATAAACATATTTATCAACCGATTTCAGTGAGTGAGATGGCTACCAGCCGGCCTCATAATTCATGATTGTCTATAATATGGGAAATGTCACTATCTCGGCAATTAATTATGTCAGTTTATAAATCTGTTGTTTACCATTCACCGTTTGCCAGTAGGAAGACTTTGACAATTGAGAAAGCAATTGGGCTGGGTAAGGTCCTAACATATTTTAATATATGAAGTTTTTTTTCAAAAAAGGAGCGGGGAAGTCTAGAAGTCAAACTTCTGTTAATATATATATATATATATATATATATATATATATATATATATATATATATATATATATTTGTTTATGTAAGTTTTCACGGGTATGTATGTGTGTATAGTTAATATTTCAGGTTTCTTCCCGTGTAATTGTGGATATATCCCTAAAAGGGTAGAAGCGACGTTTCGGCAGAATCCCATCTGCCATCATCAGGCTTATGCCAGTAGTCATTTTGCACTAACAAAAATGACTACTGGCATAAGCCTGATGATGGCAGATGGGATTCTGCCGAAACGTCGCTTCTACCCTTTTAGGGATATATCCACAATTACACGGGAAGAAACCCGAAATATTAACTATACACATATATATATATATATATATATCCTAAATAGTGAGCAAGAAAAATTATCCTAAGAAATGTTTCCATCACCTGTCTAGATAGTGAGATGGGCAAGATATAAAGTGAATGAATGAATGAATGAATGAATGAATGAATGAATGAATGAATAAACAAACAAACAAATAAATAATAATGCATGCAAACTTGTAATCACTTGATCTATACCTTCAAGTTGTGTTTTCCACAACCCTCGGATGTGGAAAAGATGTTGAAGAAAGAAAGCATAGAATAATGGGGCTGGAAGGGACCTTGGAGGTCTTCTAGTCCAACCCCAAGAGATGAAAGGCAGTGCAGCCAATGGGCAATGCGTCAAAGAAGAGATCCATGCAAACTAGTGGTGGGTTCCTCTCGGTTCGCCCCGGTTCCGCGGAGCCGGTAGCGGTGACAATATGACATGGTCCCTAGACAAACTGTTGTAAATTAAGGACTACCTCAATTCTTTGCATTCTTGGCTGGCTCCCTCTGCCTTCTTTAGCTATTCATTAGGAGTTTTATTTGGCTCGGGGACAGGTAAACGAGGACTGAAGTTTACCTGTGAATGCCTCCATTTGGCTGCTTTTCAAAACTTAATAACTTTACCAGCAGCATCGCAGCCTCTGCTTGGCCTCTGAATTATTACTGTGGATGAAACATTTCTTTAACCAAACCAGTCCTTTAATATCTTCCCCCATCTCTGTTATTAGATGGACAAATGAATTTTCGCTTTGAACATAACACGCGGCATTGTCTGAAAATTGCCGGTGTGAACCGAAGTTGGCAGGTGCTTTCGGCCTCTCCTCGTCGGTGATTGTCATTTATTATATGTTGCACCTTTATCTGTCAAACGTCGCTTCTGCACGGTATTGATTTGTGTCTGCTTGCACTCAAAGGTCACTTTGATCAACATACTACAAAACCAGAAAAAGTGGGATTCTGACATTTCATTACCTGGGTGGGGTGGAGGAGAAACCAGAGGCCTAAAATAAATAAGAATATGTTTGAGAATCGGACGGAGTGGTGGAGTGACTATAATTAAGAAAAAGACTGCTCTTGGAGGTTAAAGGAGGAGGAGGCGGAGGAGGAGGAGAAGGAGGAGGAGGAAGATGAAGGAAGGAAAGGAGGAGGAGGAGGACTGTGGGGTCCTTGGTACTCTCTGAGTTTGTTTTCTTGCAGACATTTCATGACCTAACTAGGTAATATCATCAGTGCTAGAAGGGAGTGGAGTGTGTGGAATGGAGCAGGAAAAAGAGAATGTGAGGAGGAAGACTGGGGGGTGGGGAGGAGGAGGAGAAGGAGGCTGGCTTGACATGCAGGACTGTCGTGTGCAACCTGGAGAACTGGTGCATATGGTCTCAGTGTACATTAAAGAAAAGATACATTCATCAAGATTCATAAGGTACAACACTTAATGATAGTCATAGGGTACAAATAAGTAATCAGGAAACAATATCAATATAAATCATAAGGATACAAGCAACAAAATTACAGTCATACAGTCATAAGTGGAAGGAGATGGGTGGTGGGAACAATGAGAAGATTAATAGTTGTGCAGATTTAGTAACTAGTTTGACAGTGTTGAGGGAATTATTTGTTTAGCAGGGTGATGGCGTTCGGGAAAAAACTGTCCTTGTGTCTAGTTGTTCTGATGTGCAGTGCTCTATACATTGTTTTGAGGGTAGGAGTTGAAACAGTTTATGTCCAGGATGCGAGGGGTCTGTAGATATTTTCATAGCCCTCTTTTTGACTCGTGCCGTATACAGGTCCTCCATGGAAGGCAGGTTGGTAGCAACTGTTTTTTCTGCAGATTGTTTTCTGTAGAACAGTGATGGCGAATCTTTTCGGCACTCAGTGCCGAAAAAGGAGCGTATGCACACGCACGCATCTGGGCTGCAACCCGGAAGAGGAGCTGCCCAGGGTGCATGCGTGCGCCCAAAGATGAACTTCCGGTTTCAACTACTGAACTTCCGGTTTCAGCCAACTCTTCTGGGTTTCTGGCGTGCATGTGTATGCGGCAATCAGCTGGGCGGCGCGCGTGCTCATGCAGGAAAACGGAAGACCAGCTAAAAGATCTAGTTTCTGGCACTGCCGCATGCAAAAAGGTCAGCTGATCATCATACGTGCATGCGTGCCAGAAACCTGGAAGAGGAACGGGCGACACCGTACATGCCAGGCAACATGGCTCCGCATGCCACTTTGTGCACGTGTGCCATAGGTTCGCCATGTCCAGTCTCTAGAAAGAGTGCAGAGAAGGATGGTTAGAGGACTGGAAGATAAAACATATGAAGAACAGTTGCAGGGATTGGGTAAATTTAGTCTAGTGAAAAGAAGGATTAGGGATGACATAATAGCAGTATTATGTGGTGGCTCAGTGGCTAGGACGCTGAGCTTGTCGATCAAAAGGTCTGCATTTCAGCGGTTTGAATCCCTAGTGCCGCGTAATGGGGTGAGCTCCTGTTGCTTGTTGCAGCTTCTGCCAACCTAGCAGTTCGAAAGCACGTCAAAAATGCAAGTAGAAAAATAGGGACCACCTTTGGTGGGAAGGGAACAGCGTTCCATGCGCCTTTGGCGTTGAGTCATGCCGGCCACATGACCACGGAGACGTCTTCGGATAGCACTGGCTCTTCGGCTTTGAAACGGAGATGAGCACTACCCCCTAGAGTCGGGAACGACTAGCACGTATGTGCGAGGGGAACCTTTACCATTAATATCAGTATTCCAATATTTGAGGGGCTGCCACAAAGAAGGGGGGGGGGTTTGCAACCTATTTTCCAAAGCACCAGAAGCCAAGACTAGAAATAATGAATGAAAACTGACCAAGGAGAGAAGCAACCTGGAATTGAGGAGAAACTTCCTAACAGTGAGGACAATCAACCAGTGGAACAGCTCGCCACCAGAAGTCGTGGGTGCTCCAACACTGGAGGCTTTTAAGAAGAGACTGGACAGTCATTTATGCCTGAAAGAAACTGTATAAAGTCTTCTGCTTGAGCAGAGGGTTGGACCAGAAGACCTCCAAGATCCCTTCCAACTGTGACAGTGTTCTATGTTCTCTTTGGAATTTGTGTTTGCATAAGAAGCCCGGGGGGGGGGGGGGACGGACGGGGACTGCTGGAGAGAGAATTACAGAAGGCCAAGCAAGATATTCGCACACATTTCTCGGGCCCTTGAAACCCAATCATTGCAGTGTTTGGTCCACTTCAAATTCCTCTTATCCTCAATTGAAGATAGCAGAAACTATTTCATCGCCTAGCACTCCAAACTGATGATTATCTGGGGGTGTCAGCTGAACATGTTCCGCCTACAGCTATGTTTATAACATCAAATAGCAAAGTTTGACTAGCCGTTCCCTTTGATTGCTATCATAGCATAGGTTGTACGCGGTCTATTTGTTTTGGGGTCCCTGCTTCAGATTTTGGGGGTGGGTTAAGCGGGTTGTGACAATTAATAATCACTATTTATTTTATTGACCTGCAGTTGAAGATGTTGAGACTCTAGAAAGAGCGCAGAGAAGACCAACAAAGATGATTAAGGAACTGAAGGCTTAAACACATGAAGAATGGTTTCAGGAATTGGGTATATCTAGTTTGATGGAAAGAAAGACTAAGGGGTGACATGATAACAGTATTCCAATATTTGAGGGGCTGCCACAAAGAAGAAGGAAATACCCAAAGCCCCTGAAGGCAGGACAAGAAGCAATGGATGGAAACTAATCAAGGAGAGAACCAACCTAGAACTAAGGAGGAATTTCCTGACAGTTAGAACATTTAATCAGTGGAACAACTTGCCACCAGAAGTTGTGGATGCTCCAACACTGGAAGTTTTTATGAAGAGGTTGGATAACCATTTGACTGAAGTGGTGTAGGGTTTCTTGCTTGAGGAAGAAGATTGTACTAGAAGACCTCCAAGCTCCCTTCCAACTCTGTTCTTCTGTTCTTCTGTCCTGTTCTGACCTCGGCTTCCCAAGAGCATGAAGCAGACTCCTTGTCCCAGCAAAAACCCCTTTTTATTAAGTTACTGTGAATTCCTCTCATTCACATCCAGCAAGGTCTTTCAAGGGAGAATTTAGAGTCGTAGACCTTATCTGGCTTGGAAAGCTGCCAGGCCGATATCTTCAAAACTTGGCAAGAAGATATCGGCCTGGCAGCTCACGAACCAATTGGTCACGAACCAATTAAGCAAACTTTTATTTATTTTATTTTTATTATTCATATTTCTATGCCGCCCACTCTCTGAGGACTCTGGGCGGCTTACAACAATCGACAGTATACTAAATAGCATATTGCCCCCAACAATCTGGGTCCTCATTTTACCCACCTCGGAAGGATGGAAGGCTGAGTCAACCTTGAGCCAGTGAGATTTGATCCGCTGATCTGCTGAACTAGCAGTCAGCTGAAGTAGTTGCAGTACTGCACTCTAACCACTGCGCCACCTCGGCTCTAATTGTCAAACTAATTGTCTCCTGCAAACTCCCCTCCCCTTTTGCTCCTCTTTTATTCCCTCTGGGAGGGGCCATTCATTGTCCACCTGTGGCCTTACTCCCAAGTCGACCCTTGTTCTTTAGCTGTTCCCTTCATCTGGCAACCCTGCACATGCACACACTGGGAACAGGCTCCAGCTGTTCACCTGCCTCACTGATGTTTTGACTCTGAAGGCAGCTGATAACTGGCATACGGCCCTGGCCCCCTCTCTGCCTCCTATGCAGAGCCCTCATCAGAGCCTTCCCCAGACTCCAGGACTTGCCCATGTTCCTCCCCAACCTCCTCACTGTCCGAATCTGCTGCCAGCTCCACTGGCCACTGGTGGGCCTGATTTTGCTTCAATGCTTTCTTTCCTCCCACTCTTATCCCACAGTTGCCAAAGACGTACATGTTACGAAAGGAGCATTTTTAATGACCGTCCTACTTTTTTCAAGAACCTTACATCTATTCCCCAGCTCCCGTGTCCCATCCTCTGATTTGTTTTCCAGTTTCACCACTGAGCCCCAAATCCCAAATCCCAAACGATCCCTTTGGGAACCGCTCAAGAGTCTTTTACAAATTTAGTCATTCAGCTTTTCTTTTCTTTTCTTTTCTTTTCTTTTCTTTTCTTTTCTTTTCTTTTCTTTTCTTTTCTTTTCTTTTCCTTTTTTCTTTTCTTTTCTTTTCTTTTCTTCTTTTCTTTTCTTTTCTTTTTTGCATCTTTAGAACGTTGGAACCTTAGAATTTTAAATTGCAAATTTCCCAGCGTGTGATTCGCAGAACGTTGTTCTATGTTAACAGAGTGAATCGTGAACCAATGCCAACTGATCCAAGCAGGGCAGAAAAGAGGCAGATCGCAAGAGCGAAACGGTTTTCTTGTCACCCAAACCGCTGGTGGCATTTCTTCGCTTGCTTGCTTGCTTGCTTAATTAGCCCAAAGCTGAAATTTCCAGGTCTTTCAAAAGGATCCGTTAATCTCCCCACCCTCCCATCCCCAGTTTTTGCATATGACATTAATGCAGCTGGAGCTGGTGTCAATCATATCGTATTGACTCTCCAACTTGTAAACAAAGGCACGAGACAATTACAGGTTCAATAAGATCACTGCCTTTGCCAAGACCTGCCAATTTACTCTTTATGGCTCAGGAGACAAAGGCTTGTTGCCCCTCCCCACAAAAAAGTCCACATCGGGGTGGGGGGGGAGGGAGTAGGGGAGAATGAGAAGAAACTTCTCCTCTTATATCAAGCAAAATACGTCTTCTGCTTTTATTGCAAAAAACAAAATGAAAAACCCCAAATCAAAGCAGCTCTGTTTCCAAAAAGAAGGAATCTGGAGCAGAGGTCACCAACTGGTGGTCTGTGAGAAAATTTTGGTGGTCTGCAGAAAAATTTATTTGCATTTTTTATATTGCACTAAATCAGGGGTCCTCAATCTACAGCGCCTGAGACAGATACGTGCAATGAATGTTTGTGTTGCTGCAGAGAGTCTCCCCCTTCGGAGTCTTTTTGTGCGGGTCGGAGGGGGGCAGAAATTCCAACTTGGGATCTGCTTCAGCCTCCTGGTGCGGGGCTTTGGGCGAAGGCTGGAGGGAAGCGCCACGGGTGGCGAAGAGCCAGAGGATCTTGTTCCAGTGGGACTGCATCATGGCCTGGAACTGGCTGACCATCTCAGCCCTCTGAGCCTCCAGGCACCAGTACCTGGTCTTGCACCCCCGCAGGTCTTCCCTCTGCTTGGAAAGCCCATGCTCGTAGTCCTCAGTGAGGTGCTTCTGCTGAGCCTCCTTCTTGGCCAGATCCAATTTGAACTGAGCTGTTTTGCCAACTCTTTCTCGTGGTGGCTGCTTAGCTCCAACAACTGCTTCCTGTTGGGCCCTAAGGAGCCCGGGCAGGGAGGCAAGGAGTGGCTGGGAGGGGAAGGGCGAGTAGAGGGCGGGGAGGCGCCCCTTGATGTGAGTGACATCATCGAGTTGGCCACGCCCACCCAGTCACATGACCACCTAGCCACGCCCACCCAGCTGGTCATTAGGCAGATCATATTAGTGGTCCACGGGATTTAAAATTATGAATTTAGTGGTCCCTGAGGTCCGAAAGGTTGGGGACCCCTGATCTGGAGTGGTCTGGTGGAGACTGTTCTCCTTTCAGGTTGCTTCAGAAAAAACAACAACAACAACAATGTTGAAAGTTCCCTTCAGGCTTAAAAAGTTATTTTTGAGAAATAACTATTTTTTGAGAGGGGAAGATCTCTAACAATTGGGAATGCAGGTTAGCTTAAAAAGTGTCCTTTTTAACCACTGACTGTAATTTCTTTGGGGCAGGTTTATTTATTTATTTATTTATTTATTTGGATCCCACCTTTTTCTTTATAAGTAACTCAAGATGGTGAACGTATCCGACACACCTTCCTTCTCTTGTTTTTCCTCACAACAAGGGATTACTTTGTGAGGTGGGTTGGGCTGAGAAAGAGAGAGTGACAGGCCAAAGTCACCCAGTTGGCTTTCATGACTAAAATGGGACTAGAATTCCTTGTCTCCTGGTGATTGACCCAAAATCACCCAGCCAGATTTCATCCTAAAGCAGGACTAGAACTCCCAGTCTCCTGGTGCTTGGCCCAAAGTCACCCAGCTTTCATGCCTAAGGCAGGACTAGAACTCCCAGTCTCCTGGTGATTGGCTCAAAGTTACCCAGCCGGATTTCATCCTAAGGCAGGACTAGAACTCATTGCCTCCTGGTGATGGGCTCAAAATCACCCAGTTGGCTTTCATGCCTAAAATGGGACTAGAATTCCTCATCTCCTGGTGATTGACCAAAAATCACCCAGATGGATTTCATCTTTAAAGCAGAATTAGAACTCCCAGTCTCCTGGTGCTTGGCCCAAAGTCATCCAGCTTTCATGCCTAAGGCAGGACTAGAACTCCCAGTCTCCTGGTGATTGGCTCAAAGTTACCCAGCCGGATTTCATCCTAAGGCAGGACTAGAACTCACTGCCTCCTGGTGATGGGCTCAAAATCACCCAGTTGGCTTTCATGCCTAAAATGGGACTAGAATTCCTCATCTCCTGGTGATTGACCCAAAATCACCCAGCTGGATTTCATCCTAAAGCAGGACTAGAACTCCCAGTCTCCTGGTGCTTGGCCCAAAGTCACCCAGCCGGCTTTGATGGCTAAGGCAGACTAGAACTCCCAATCTCCTGGTTTCTAGCCTGGTGGCTTATCCACTTGACCAAACTGTCATTTGTCAGATGTTTTACTGTTGATTGAAGTCTTCCCGAAAGTGGCCAATTAATAATTTAAGTTGGCCGGACTGTTCTCAATCCAAGGCCCCGATTTCAGCGCGGCAGCCAAAAACTTACAAAATCTGCAAAATGTATAGATATGGGTTTTTTGTTTTTTTTAACTTCTCCCCCCCCTCCTTCCGCATAACATGTGATCTCATGCGCCGCCCCTCCCCCCCTTTCCCTGCATGTATTAAACAAAATTGCACAGCTGAATAGCTTTTCTTAAAAACTGGACAGTCACCAAAAAGAAGTTTGGCAGGAAAGACAATTCAGCGTTCTTCTTTTAACAATGGACTGACTGACTGGCACATTTGAAATGCAAGGGAGATTTTTTTTTATTTTTTTTTTTTTATTTTGGTGCGTCTTTGTTCCTCTTTTCGCCCTTTGAGCTGATAAAGAGGAACAATGGGAAACAGCTGGGACAGGAAAACATTTGAGGCTTGGATTTCCAAAGCCAAGCAAGAAGTACGCGTGCCAGTTCGCAGCTCCTGCCTTGGGGGGGTAGTTGGCAACCAAGCTGGGGTTTTTTTGGGGGGGGGGGGAGAGTGGGGAGCCTGGGGGGGTGGTGGTGGAGAGAAACGAGAGAAATACAATCCATATTTTTTAATCAAACATTACATATTTATTAATGTGCAGCTGTCCTTTTGTTGTGCGTGATTGCTACACCCTCCACGCCTGTTGGATGTAACACACTCTGTCCATTGGGGGTGGGTGGGGGAGAAATGGTCTTCTGGAG
This sequence comes from Pituophis catenifer annectens, assembly GCF_029215685.1. Classification (NCBI taxonomy): domain Eukaryota; kingdom Metazoa; phylum Chordata; class Lepidosauria; order Squamata; family Colubridae; genus Pituophis; species Pituophis catenifer. The sequence continues at coordinate 20,515,883 of NW_027256893.1, forward strand.
TTGGGATGAATCTCTAAGAATGGAAGAACTTGGAGGAAGGAGGTTTTTTCAGAGCAAAACACGGGACGAGACATGGGCCTGGCGGTGATTTGATTAAAACCACACCTCCTCTTTATTCTGCTTGGGAGTGGAGGGGTGGATCCAGTTTTCAAAGGCATTCGATGCTGCAGAAGTCAATCTATACCTTCCCCACCTCCCCACCCACCCAACTCCCAGTCCCGCTCATCAATTGAATCTGTCTTTTCATTCAGATAAATATTCAGGCATAGGGAGGAGGGGTGCTTTATTAGCCAGGATTCAGCTGTCTTCTAGTGGGGCCTTGCTTGTCAGTTTTCCAGTCCCCTTTTTCATACTCCAGATGGACACAAATGGAGATACGGCCACCCTTTGTGGGGGAGTGGGAGGGAGGGAAGGAGGAAGGAAGGAAAAATAGAAAAGGGAGGGAGGGAGGATAGGAAAAAAGGAAAGAAGGAAGGAAGGAAGGAAGAATAGGAGAAAGGGATAGATGGAGGGAGGGAGGAAGAGGAGAGGAGAGAGGGAGTAAGGAAGGGAGGGAGGATAGGAGGGAGGGATGGAAGGAGATAGGAAGGGAGGGAGGAAGGAAGGAACAAAGCGAGGATAGGTTGGAGGGAGGGAGGATAGGAGAAAGGAAAGAAGGAATGAAGAAAGGAAGGAACGAAGGAAGGAAGGATAGAAAGGGAGGGAGGGAGGAAGAGTAGAGGAGAGAGGGAGTAAAGAAAGAGGACAGGAGGGAGGGAGGGAAGGAGATACGAAGGGAGGGAGGGAAGGAGGAAGAGTAGTGGAGAGAGGGAGTAAAGAAAGAGGATAGGAGGGAGGGAGGGAGGATAGGAGAAAGGAAAGAAGGAAGGAAGAAAGAAAGGAAAGAAGGAATGAAGGAAGGATAGAAAGGGAGGGAGGGAGGAAGAGTAGAGGAGAGAGGGAGTAAGGAAGGGAGGATAGGAGGGAGGGAAGGAGATAGGAAGGGAGGGAGGGAGGGAGATACAAAGGGAGGGAGGGAGGAAGGAAGGGAGGAAAGAAGGAAAGAAATTCAACTCCAACCGCTGCACCAGCTGAATCTGAACCTTTTTGCTTTCCTGATAAACTTTCCAATGGCACTCAATGGCCGGTGGGTTTTATTTTGTTGGAGTTTGGATTTGTCCAATGTCTTTTCTCTCCCCCCCCTCCCCAGTTTTCCTAATACAAACGGGCACCCTGGAACATGCGCTCCAAATTAATAAAGAAAAGAAGACGGATGGAAGGATGTGAAGAAAGGGAAGGCAAACAACTCGCACGATTACTTAAACTCCGTCTTGATCTTCTCAAGAAGATTCAGAGGAAAGTTTCGCAGCCCAACTCGGCCAGGCGTCACAGCAAAGGCTCCCGCCCACCCATTCGTTTCTTCCAAGGTTTGGCATTGTCAATTTCCATTGACTGCCGGCTAAAAGGCACACTTTATCATCATTTGTCTGGCGCAGAGACCGTCTTTGATGCTGCCTTGATTCCTCCTGGGCTGTAGCTGTCATAACTTCATTGGCTTTATAGGGGCGAATCCCGCTTCCCGGCCCCCTCGGTAATTGCCTAATAGACTCTGTTTGCTTTTAATATTTGTTATGCCGAGTGCAAGAGGAAAAAAAAAAAAAGCTGTTGACACGACAAGGAAGGGATGGATAGGAGCTCTGGGGGTCTTACGGTTGGCTGCCAAATATGCATACGGGGGCAAAGAGGATTTGCAGAAACGATCAGGGGGGCAGAAGTCAGATGCTTTACTCAGGGATGGGCTGCTGGGGGTTCACAGGGGTTCGGGAGAACCTCTAGATAAGATTCTGTGCAGTTCGGAGAACCTCCAAATCCCACTCCTGGCTGGCCCCACCCCTCCCCTCCCAGGAGTCTCCACACGGCCTGTTTTGGATGCAGGTAAGTGCAGGGCACACATGGAGACTCGGGGAGGGCGAAAAAATGGGCCTTCTGGAAGTTCAGGAATGTTTCCAGCCTCCAGAGGGCCTCTGGAGCCTGGGGAGGCCGTTTTCGTCCTCCCGGAGGCTCGAGGAAAGTCTCTGGAGCCCGGGGAGGGCAAAAATGCCCCCCCTGACATGGTGCAGGAGGCCGACTAGGCCACGCCCACCATGGTCACGCCCACCCAGCAACCAAGCAGAGAACCCTCTCTCTCTGTCTCTCGCTCTCTCTCTGTCTCTCTCTCTCCTGCTTCTACTGATTCAGTATCGCTGCTATGCATTCAGACGCATCAGCGTTGTGCTTTGTAAAATATTCTTTAACCAAATCTCAACACGGACAGGAGCAGGTAGAAATCATGTCTCAGTTCTGTTTGGAAGCAAGATGAATAGAACAGAACAGAATAGAATAGAATAGAATAGAATGGAATGGAATGGAATGGAACGGAGTGGAGTGGAGTGGAGTGGAGTGGAGTGGAGTGGAGTGGAGTGGAGTAGAGGAGAGTAGAGTAGAGTAGAGTAGAATAGAATAGAATAGAATAGAATAGAATAGAATAGAATAGAATAGAATAGAATAGGTCACTTTGAATGTACACTAATCGGCATACATTAAAATGAAATTACGTTGCATACATCTCTCAAAGGGTCTCCACCTCTAATATAAGCATAAACATGACCAGATAAATAAATAAATACAGAATTAGGAATGTACCTGCATATATTATAGATCTGTAACACTCAAAGGTCGGGGGTCCTGTAATTGAAACTCATTCCATTGGCTTTCTTAAGATGATGTCCAGGAATTTCTGACCAGGTTCAGTTCACAATCATTGCAAACAAGAGCATGGAAAGGGCAAGATTGGGGTTTTTGATCTCAACAGTAAACTTCATCCTTGCGCAACAGTTTTTGGAATGGGGGAGAACTTCCTTGAACAATGGAAAACCTATCGAAGTCCTTTCCTTTCCACGTACTGTTATTGCTGGCCATGAAAGAGTGCTATTTCCCCCTGCTTCTTCTGCTGCCCCCAAACTCACTCCGGGAAGACTTTTCAAGAGCAGATGGCAGCAGTGCTTCTGAATAAACCAGCATTTTTTCCCCCTCTGCCATCTGCCCAGCACATTGAGTTGCCAATATCAGGCACTGCATTTTAATAAACTAGCAGAGTGGACTTCCCTGGCTCTCTCTTGGAGTTTGCTAAGGGTAGCCTCTTCTGGCAGCTTTGCTGTTATCATGGGAACCTGTTGGATGTGTGCAACGGAGGGCCTCAGATTAAGGCCTGAATGAAGCTTAGGCTTAGGATCAAAAAAGGGAGTGGAGGAGAAGGAGGAAGAGAAGGCGGAAGGGGAGAGAGGAAGAGGAGGATGGAGAGAGGAGGAGGAGAGGAGGAGGAGGAGGAAGAGAAGGAGGATGTGGGGAGAGGAGGAGAAAGGAGAGAAGAGGAGAAGGAGGAAGAGGAAGAGGAGGAAGAAAAGGAGGAGGTGGGGAGAGGAGGAGGAGGAAGGAGGAGGAGGAGAAGGAGGAGGAAGAAGAAGAGGAGGAGGAAGAGGGAGAGAGGTGGAGGAGGAAGGAGAGAGGAGGAGGAGGAGGAGGAAGAAGAAGAGGAGGAGGAAGAGGGAGAGAGGTGGAGGAGGAAGGAGAGAGGAGGAGGAGGAGGGATAGGGCAGGAGGAGGGAGAGAGGAGGAGGAGGGAGAGAGGAAGAGGAGGGAGAGGAGGAGAAGAAGGAGGAAGAGAAGGAGGAGGAGGGAAGGAGGAGGAGGAGGAGGGAGAGGAGGAACAAAAAAGCAGTTGCAACTTTTCATAGGGCTATCAATTCCTTGCAGATCTCATGAGACAAAAAAAAAAAAGAAAAAGAAAAAGAGCTACAGAAGAAAGAACAGTTCAGGAAGGCCTCTTTGAAACTTGTCCTGGCTCTTAAAAAAAGGAAAAGAAAAGAAAAAGTTAACGGCCTCTTCACGCTTTTGTGTGTACGTCGTGTGTTTTGCTTTTCGAGCGAGAAGGAGGATCCTATTCCTGGACATCAAGTGTCACAAGCTTTCAAGGTTATAGAGATATGAAGAAGGAGCTTATTGCATTGAAGATGCGGGGCCAGGCTTCCCTCTCTTCCACCCCGTTAGCCTGGAGGATGATAAGGTCTTAAGTCCGCTCAGTTCCTGGAGATTGTTCTTGTATTTATCGTATGACTTCTTAAGCCCAGGATGAATATGTAAATCGTTCTCGTTGTCGCCGTGCTGCTAACGTAAGAGGACGTTGGATTTGCACCCCGGCAATCCCCCGTTCTAAAATTGATTAATATTTGTTTTCAAAATGACACGGCGGTGATGTATGGATCCTTTTCCAACTTAAATTAATACTTTAAAGAGATGAATGGTCTCAACGGAGGATGTGAAAGTTCAAGCCGGGGAAATTTGCATATTTATATTACAACCCACTGATAATAATTGTTGAAACAGAATGTAATGTAGTTCGTTTTTCATTTTAATCTGGTCCTACTCAAACACAGGACCTCATTAACTTCATGCAACTAATACCGCGCTATCAGTCCAGGTAGAACAGGTTCCCCCTGAATTTATGAATTTCAAAGACCGGCTTTCATCAGCGTTACAACAGGTGGGTCGGGCACTGACCTCTGTGCTTGTAGAGGACTGTGTCTGCCACAAGAAACTCAACTTACGGAAGGAATCCTGAGGGTTTAGACTAATTCATTAGTTGGGGATGTTGGAAGGACCATTCTCAAAGCAGCCTTTGAACAAGATGAAATTAGATACAGATTTCAAGCAAAATATCCCTTCTCATTCTGCTACCTCCCTTGTAAAAATTAAGATTATAGCCAAGGAGAGCAAAATGGAAAATATGGTAGGTATCAGTGGTGGGTTTCAAAATTTTTTACTACCGGTTCTGTGGGTGTGGCTTGGTGGGCATGGCAGGAGAAGGATACTGTAAAATCTCCATTCCCATCCCACTCCAGGGGAAGGTTACTGCAAAATCCCCATTTCTTCCCGATCAGCTGGGACTCTGGAGGCAGAGAATAGATGGGGGCGGGACCAGTCAGAGGTGGTATTCACCGGTTCTCCGAACTACTCAAAATTTCCGCTACCGGTTCTCCAGAACTGCTCAGAACCTGCTGAAACCCACCTCTGGTAGGTATGCTTATTGAGGTGTGGGAAGGGGGGAGAGTTAGTAATGGCTCTTGCAATTTCTTTTATTCTTAGGTTCTTTTCCCCAAGGTTGGGCTGTGGGACATACCTACCTAGAGTTTGATGAACCATGATTTGCTTAATTAACTCACCTTGGGAGTTTGCATAACAGACTGAAGTGGGAATTAATTACATGAGTTGTTCACAAAACATGTTAGATATCTGGATTTTGTTTTGTTATGCATTAAGTAATCTTGCCGTTGTCAACATACATAACATGATCGACAATGGAGAGACGCAGTGGCTCAGTGGCTAAGATGCTGAACTTGTTGATCGAAAGGTCGGCAGTTCAACGGTTCGAATCCCTAGTGCCGCATAACAGGGTGAGCTCCCGTTCCTTGTCCCAGCTTCTGCCAACCTAGCAGTTTGAAAGCATGTAAAAAATGCAAGTAGAAAAATAGGGACCACCTTTGGTGGGAAGGTAACAGCATTCCGTGTGCCTTTGGCGTTGAGTCATGCTGGCCACATGACCATGGAGCCATCTTTGGACAGCACTGGCTCTTCAGCTTTGAAACAGAGATGAGCACTGCCCCATAGAGTCGGGAACAACTAGCACATATGTGCGAGGGGAACCTTTACCTTTACCTTATGGAGATTCTCAGTCATCCAGGTTATGGTGGCCTTAAAAGTGCTTTTTCAAAAGGCAACTGGACTATGTTGTTGAAGATGTTCTTCTCTTGTTTTCACATTCTGCTGAACTGAAGAAACGCTGAAGCCTACCATCTATGGTTAACAATTTGAGCCATGGCCTTTCTCTCTTGTAGAACAACATATTCAGATGTACATTTTTCGGAGGGATGTGTCCGTCCATGTGGTTGTTTCGTGTAGAATTCAAGTGATAAAAATCTAGAATGGTAAAATCCGTATCTTCATAGTTCATGCATGGTGGTATTTTGGACCGCTAGAAAAAATTGAAAAGATCACGTATCTCAGTTCTAATTTACATGAAAGATGGGGCATGACCACTGAAGTAAAAACAAAGATCGAGAAAGCTCGAACAGCATTCTTCAAAATGATAAAAGGTCCTCTGCAGTCACGACATAAGCCTAAGACTGAAAATGAAGCTTGCCAGATGTTACATCTTTTCTCTATCCTGCTCTACGGAGTGGAGAATTGGACTCTGACAGAAAGCCACTTGAAGAGACTAGACGCATTTGAAATGTGGATTTACAGACGGCTGTTACGTATAAGCTGGGTTGACAAAATAAGAAATGAGGTGGTAAGTCACCTGGGAAAGCCAAGGGAAATCATCAAAACCATTAAAAAGCTAAATATTTTGGATATGTGATACGACACCCGGAAAAATATGTTATACTTCACTTAATCCTCCGAGGAAAGATTGAAGGCAAATGAGGACCAGGCAGAAGAAGAACATCGTGGCTTCAAAATGTAAGAGACTGGTTTGGACAAAACTCAACAGCACTTTTTTGTGCGGCTGTTGATAAAAATAGGACTGCCAACATGATCGTCAACATCCGATGATGGATATGGCAGAAGATGACGAAGAAGAAAGAAGAAGAAGAAGAAGAAGAAGAAGAAGAAGAAGAAGAAGAAGAAGAAGAAGAAGAAGAAGAAGAAGAGGAGGAGGAGGAGGAGGAGGAGGAGGAGGAGGAGGAGGAGGAGGAGGAGGAGGAGGGGGAGAAGAGGAAGAAAAAGAGGAGGAGAAGGAGGAGAGGAAGAAGAAGAAGAGGAGGAGGAGGAGAAGAGGAGGAAGAAGAGGCAGAGAAGAAGAAGAGGAGGAGGAGGAGAAGAAGAAGAGGAGGAGAAGAGGAGGAGGCAGAGAAGAAGAAGAAGAAGAAGAAGAAGAGGAGGAGGAGGAGGAGGAGGAGGAGGAGAAGGAGTAGTAGTAGTAGTAGTAGTAGTTTTGGATTCTGAGCAAAAGACAAAACAGACTCAGTGAGCCTTTTTCTGGATTGGAAATGAACACTGTTTTCTTTGGTGGTAGGCATTGCCTTGCTGGAGTTGGCTGATTTCTAATTGTGTACTTTTCTTTTATGCTTAAGTGTGACAAATAAAGTGAGTTTGATTATAAGTTAATTGTGTTGTGATGTTATGGGTTTGACATTATTTGTTCTTAATAAGGATGCTTTAATTCTGGGGTACGGGTGTTCTTTTTCAAACTTACTGTGCAAATCTTATTTATATATTTATCACATACTGCAGATATTTTTGGTTTAGCATAACCTACCTTGAGCTGATAAGGTAATGATGATGGCATGTAAATTCGATAAATAAGTTTTTACAAAACCATTCTGGATATTTATTTATCTATGGAATGTTTACTTACTGCAATCAAAAGGTTTTTTAGTGGCTTCCGATATCATTTTGCAAACATAGTTTGGGCATCAAGAATACATTACTGCATTAAACACGATTTATATTACAATGTGCATTTCAGTAATATTCATAGTCAGCTTTATCAGATTTGTATATTATATATGGCCTGGTATCCCAGTGGAGAAATAACATTTCGAAGAACATAGACAAGGAGAAAGAGTCCCACGTATGAGGGCCATTCCAGGAAATTTTCCTGCATTTCATCCCTACCAGTTCTCACCCAACTTGATGAAAAATAAATCAGTTTAGAACTTCTTTCTAAGAGGAGGTGATCTATAGAAATTCTCATGGGAGGGAGGATGGTATCCTTGCACTTTTTAAGGAAGAGAGGGTGAAAGGATAGGGGTGAATACCTTGCCTTTCATTGCATGAAACTTGTGGACTTCAACTCCCGGAGTTCCTCAGCCAGTCATTACAACATCTGTGTTCTCCCCCAGCTCCGGATTTCCAAGGATATTGACACACACCAATGGTCCTTATCAAATTTATTAAGTAGCAAGAATAAACCAAAGTCCAGCAAAGGTTGGCAACCAGCCCAGAAAACAAGATACGATAAGACTTTTCCAAAAATGCTCTGATGATAATTACAAGTTGTTTCCAGCAAGAAACTTACTAAAGGCGTGTGACTTAAATAGACTAAGGGAGTGGCCAATTATTCTCAAGCCTTACTCTCGAGGAGACCTCCTCCTCCTGAGTAGCCACTCCTGCCTTTTGGCAGCCCTGCGTGCTCGAGCATCGAGGAGAGACTCCTCCACTTCGCTCTCTCCACTTGAAGGAGCCTCTGGAGGTTCTGAAGGCCCTGGCTGAGACTCTGCCTCTGGCACCCACATCCTCTTCAGTCTCCTCGCTGTCCGACGTGAGCACCAGCTGCGCAGGCTGCTGGCGCGACACCACACCAGCCTCCTCGTTGTCGGGATCAGCCACGATCTGCGCAGGCCGCTGGCGGGCCACAGCAATCTGTGGTTTGTCACGCTTAATTAAATTCCAGGCAAAATGTTTCTTGGGGTCTTCTTTTTCTTCTGAAGAGTGGTGTGTGTTTCAACCTAATCTCCAAAGCACGGAAGGGCCTGATAAGAAGCAATGGATGGAAAGTCATCAAGGAGAGAAGCAACCTAGAACTAAGGAGAAATTTCCTGACCGTTGAGAACAATTGTTAGAAGAAATATCGTTCTGGGTTCAGTTCCAAGTGGGGAAAAAGACCCTGGATCCATGGAAGTTGCTTGGAAAGAAGGTTTATTGATGAACAGGATCACACGGCTTGAGTTCCTGAACAGAAAAAGGGCAGAGATGCTAAGAGTGTCCTGGTTTTATGTCTTCTATGGGCCCCACCCTAGAGCTTCCTGTTCCTGTGTAAGAAATGCACTCTGATTGGTGGTCAGAAATTTGCAATATCCTTCCCCTGGAGTGGGGTGGGAATGGGGGATTTTGCAGTATCCTTCCCCTGGAATTGGGTGGGAATGGGGATTTTGCAGTATCCTTCCCCTGGAGTGGGGTGGGAATGGGGATTTTGCAGTAGCCTTCCCCTGGGGTCGGATGGGAATGGAGATTTTACAGTATCCTTCCCCTGCCATGCCCACCAAGCCACACCCACCAAGATGAGCCCACACCCACCAAGCCACACCCACAGAACCGGTAGTAAAAACTTTTTTGAAACCTACCACTGGTGCATTGCATTATGGGTGCAGGCACCCGTGCGCGCTGTTTCGCGCGATCGTGCGCGCTTTCGGCATGCGACAACGAAAAGGTTAGCCGTCACTGATATAGACATTGGGCTCCAGTGAGAGCGTAGCTCCTTCTGCCTACGGCTTCCCTGTCATAAGCTGGAAGGCCCCCCGATATTCCTACCCGCCTTGCCCCTCTCCAGCTGAGTCAATCAATGGCTACCCTGAGAAAGCTTGTTATGGCATGTTATGCATCACGGATTTTGATCATATCAATCATAATCGAGTCAGATGTAATCCATCTGACTTTTGCTCCACTGGGGTCACCAGGGAAGTGATGCCTCACTTCACATCAATTACCCCGCAGAGCAAGGAGGTGGGCAAGCAATTCTCTTTGATGGTTCCCAGCTATAAATAATTGTATATTGCCGGTAGTTAAGCTGGCTCTTGGGCACACTACGCTACCATGAATTTTCATTTACTTTATCTGGGAAGCGGTTAGGCCTAGTGGGTTGAAATAGGGGAAGTTTTATGGTTTTATATCAATCTTCCCCATAAAGATGTTTGATTCTTACACTTACCGTTCCTGTTACAGCCACACGGCCGGCTTGAATTATTCTTGAGTTGACGCCTACCCTATAAAGCAATTAAGACTATTTCCAGATTAAAGTAATGGAAGAAACATGGGAGGAAAAAAAAAAAAAGATGCCAGAGGCCATAGTGAATAATTGGAGACTTATATAAAATATGCCAATAGGAACCAAAGCGAGGTGAAATATTGCCAGGGCCACCTGTCCTATCGCCAAGAAGACGAATCAGCTGCCGCAGACGGTAGAGTTTGGAAGACATGAAAGGGAAGCAAAATATGTTGGTGTGCAATTATTGCATTTTCATTAAAAGGATACAGAACAATAGGATTGGAAGCAGTGATGAAATCCAATTTTTTTTTTTTGCTACCGCTTCTGTGGGCGTGGCTTGGTGGGCGTGGCCTGGGGAAAGGATACTGGCCTGGGTTTTCCTGCGGAAAGGATACTGCAAAATCCCTCCCCACTCTGGGGCCAGCCAGAGGTGGTATTTGCTGGTTGTCTGAACTACTCAAAGTTTCCGCTACCGGTTCTCCAGAACCTGTCAGAACCTGCTGGATTTCACCCCTGATTGGAAGGGATCTTGGAGGTTTTCTAGTCCAACCCCTTGTAGGAAATCCTATACAATTCCAGACAAATTTATTTATTTATTTATTTATTTATTTATTTATTTATTTATTTATTTATTTGTTTGTTTGTTTGTTTGTTTGTTCAATTTATATGCCTCCCTTCTCCGGAGACTTAGGATGGCTTACAATGCATTAAGCAACAGCCTTCATACTTTTGTATATACCTGCTTAGTAGGGCTTTTGGCCCCCCTCTAAGCGGTGTTCTTTTTTATACAAAGTCAGCTTATTGCCCCCATAATCAATCTTTCTTTCTTTCTTTCTTTCTTTCTTTCTTTCTTTCTTTCTTTCTTTCTTTCTTTCCTTCCTTCCTTCCTTCCTTCCTTCCTTCCTTCCTTCCTTCCTTCCTTCCTTCCTCCCTCCCTCCCTCCCTCCCTCCCTCCCTCCCTCCCTCTTTCTTTCTTTCTTTCTTTCTTTCTTTCTTTCTTTCTTTCTTTCTTTCTTTCTTTCTTTCTTTCTTTCCCCCCCCTCCCAATCTGGCAAATCTTGCAAACTGTCATAAAGAACAAATAATCGCTTTTTCACCCTCCCCCCCCACAACCCCCCCTCTGCTCTTAAAAATGCAACAAAGGACCCCCCCCGAGCTGTGGTCTTTGTATAACAGTTAACATTGTCGCTAGTAATCAATTTATTTCATTGGGAAGGACAGTAGCCTCATGATGAGTCAAAGACCTTTGGAAAACGGTACATCTGTGCCTGTTATTTAAGAATACTCTCCGGCACAAAAGGGTGGAATACATTAGAAAACAAAAAATATGTCAGCGTACAGAAAGGACCTATTGTTATCTCTGACACAGAGGGTTTGAGACATGGCAAATGACACGGGATGTTTCCCCCTTGTTTGCCAGTCTCTGTAATAAAGTATTTTTGGTGAAAACGCTGTAATTGATACCCAGAAGACAAGGGATTTAGAGGCCCGTTTTCTCCTCCTTTCCCTCTCCGGCGATGCCAACCATATTGTAGCTGGAACACACTTTTTGGTCAATATCAGGAACCTTAAAGCAGAATCGATAGAATCCTCTTCTAATGCTTGGCTTTAATGGCAGCTGCTTTGATGTGCGGAGGGATCAATGCTTGTTTGCCTTCAATAGGAGCTGAAAACTCCAGGGAGGTTTTGGGGAAACCGAGTCATCCCTGGATGAGTCCACAGCCTACATTTGACATCCGTGGCTCCCCTTCCCCCCATCCCCTTTATTTATTTTCCTAGGGCTGCTGTTCCAAATAGGGTTGCGTGTGGAAGGGGGTCGCATTAAGCTTTCATTTTCCTGCGGTGCATCGTAGCAGAGGTTGAGACGTACCCTGTTTTCCCCAAAATAAGACATCCCCTGATAATCTTGATGAACGTATCTTTTCTTTTATGTACACTGAGAGCATATGCACCAAGACAAATTCCTTGTGTGTCCAATCACACTTGGCCAATAAAGAATTCTATTCTATTCTATTCTATTCTATTCTATTCTATTCTATTCTATTCTATTCTATTCTATTCTATTCTATTCTATTCTATTCTATTCTATTCTATTCTATTCTATTCTTATTCCTATTCCTATTCCTATTCCTATTCCTATTCCTCTCTTCTCTTCTCTTCTCTTCTCTTCTCTTCTCTTCTCTTCTCTTCTCTTCTCTTCTCTCCTCTCCTCTCCTCTCCTCTCCTCTCCTCTCCTCTCCTCTCCTCTTCTCTTAAGCCCAATTGGGCTTTTGAGCGCATGGCAATAAGGCCAAGTGGTTATTTCAGGGTTCAAAAAAAATATAAGCAAGGTCTTATTTTCGGGGAAAAATGGGTAGGTGTTAGGGTTGGTGGCCCCCTCTGTTTTTTGCTCTGCCGATCAGGTCAGCTTTCAAAAGGTGAACTTTTGTCCAGAGCTTCCATTAACACAGAGACTACTTCTAGACCCTCTACAGCAGTGTTTCTCAACCATTAGGGCCTTTAGGATGAGTGGACTTCAATTCCCAGGATTTCCCAGATGGCCATGCTGAAACCCAGGGAATTCTGGGTCTTGAATTTGCTACAGTTGAGAAATACTGTTCTACAGTGATCAGTCTTAAACCCTCATCTGTAAAATGGGCATTAATAGTGAATTGCTTATTTAAAAGAGAAGCTAACACAATCAAAATTTTAAAATGGAAACTAACATTTCCTCTTGGTGACTGTGTTTATCTGAAGGAGATAATCCAGCTGCCTTAATGTTACAGCCCACCCTTTTCTTTCTTTCTTTCTTTCTTTCTTTCTTTCTTTCTTTCTTTCTTCCTTCCTTCCTTCCTTCCTTCCTTCCTTCTTTCCTTCCTTCCTTCTTTCCTTCCTTTTTCTTTTTTCTTTCTTTTTTCTTTCTTTTTCTTTCCCTCCCTCCCCTTTCTTTCTTTCTTTCTTTCTTTCTTTCTTTCTTTCTTTCTTTCTTTCTTTCTTTCTTTCTTTCTTTCTTTCTTTCTTTCTTTCTTTCTTTCTTTCTTTCTTTCTTTCTCTTTCTTCCTTCCTTCCTTCCTTTGTTTTTGCACCTGTTTGCCGCTGTCCATCCCCACCACCTGGAACCGGCCGAAAATGCGACATGTGGAGGCCAAAAACAGCCAAAGGGTGGGGGGGGTGGGGGGGGGCTTTGTCAACATTCAGTGTATAAGATGCACCACAATTTTCACCCACTTTTTTTTGGGGGGGGGAAATGCATCTTATATTCTGAAAAGTACGGTACATTTTCCTAGAATGCAATAATGGAATAAAGGAAGCAACTTCATTTACTTATTTGGTTATTGAGATAATGTCAGCTGGGATCTTGACACCTGTGAATAAAATATGGAGACCATCCCAATTCTACCTGAGGAGGCCAGCAGACAAAATTCTTACTTGAAGTCCAAACCAGAGCAAAAATCTCTTCTGATAAAGAGCAGAACAGAAATCAGGACCTTGGACAGTTCCAATTTAGTCCCTATGGTGGAAGTTCTGGATTATTAAGATCTATTATACCGAGGATTTCCTGCGATGTATCTGCGACGTAATCAAAGCAAACAATCCAAAGTTTAAGTCAGAGTAAAACAATAAGTCCTCACAAGAACGAGGAGAAATAAGATATGGAACATTGGATGTGCAAATGAAGTCGAGAAGGAGGAAGATGGACTGGAGAGTGTTTTGCTAGGATACCTTCAAATCTAAGGGGACCATTGATTGGAGGACACACTGTCAGTTTTACCTAATTAATTTCTGCAGCTAGTTTCATCGTTAGAGAGGAAATTACAAGAAGCTGGATAATGCATGACTTGAATTTTTCTCAGGAGTTCTTAATGGGATTGTTATGGGGCCTTGTCTCTGTACAAGTAGTCCTCGACTTATGACCACATTTGGGGGCAAACTTTCTGTTGCTAAGCGAGACAGTTGTTAAGTGAGTGTTTTCCCCATTTTACGACCTTCCTGGCCATGGTGGTTAAGTGAACCACTGCAGCTGTTCAGTTAGTAACATGGTTGTTAAATGAATCTGGCTTCCCCAATGACTTTGCTTGTCAGAAGTTTGCAAAAGGGGATCACATGACCCTGGGACCCGGCAACCATCATAAATATGAGTCAGTGGCCAAGCGTCTGAATTTTGATCACATGACCATTGGGAAGCTACAGTGGTTGTGTGATAAACGGTCATAAGTCAACACTGCCGCTGTAACCTCAAACGGTCACTAAACAAACTGTTATAGATTGAGGACTACCTGTATTACCTAGGTATCCTCTTAGATCCGGGTGGATCCTAGTAAAGGGGAGCGAAACTTCAAACAACTTCTGCAAAACTCAACAGGCAGTTCCATTTTCATTTCCCCTCCCCCAAATATTATTTTATGTTATCAGACAAAATGAAAGATTTGCAAAACCGAGCGATCTTCCAGGTTGCCCTTCAGAAACCGAGCCGATATTAAAACCAGACACTGAATATTTTCCTCCTGGGAATCTTTACCTCACCAGATCTGTGATTAATCTCCCTGGCCATTGTGTACCTTGCACATGTTGTCAAAAACTCAGCATGGATCTGCCTGTGAAAATCCTTGCCTCTTATTAAGACGGAGGGAGAAAGCTGGCAAGAAGGGAAGAAGACTATAACTTCGTGTCCTTCAAGATATTATTGATTCCTATTTTTCGTTGTGGTTGGTGGTTCCCCCCCCCCTTTAAGATACAGTAGAAATTAAGTTTCATGTCATGGATTTTTTTTTTTTTAATGTTGTGCGAGTTACACAATGAAGCTTTGTTGGCTTACAAAGCTGTGAAGCTGAATTCTCTTTGAATTCCAGTCAGTAGGTCTGGCTTGGCCACAGTAGCTTGAAGGATAACTAAAGAAAAATTGTACATTTTTCTAAGTCTTTTTGCTTGAGAAATTGGGCTCTTTCCATAAGGAAAGGAAATGAGGGGGGCTTCCGCTACCCCACCGTCTTCTCCTTCTCTCCTACAATAGGAGATTTAAAATTTGGTGATATTATCAGGAGCAGAATAGAGAGCTCAACACCCCCTCAGTTTCTTCTTGGCCTAAATTATATGCAAGTTGAAATAAAACTGGTAGGACATTCATTGGATTTATAAGCAAGTTAACGATAAATAGCTGCACAGATGCCAAAGATTGTTCTTTTGTCTTATCATCAATATAAGGTATCTCCATTTCAGATGTACAGAATGCCATTAACTAGCATGTAATTCTTTGGTTGAGGTTATGAAATGAAATATTTGAATTCATATAAGACAACTTCCTCCCTCCCTCCCTGTTTTTCCTTCCTTCCTTTCCACTTTTCCCTTCCTTCCTTCCTTCTTTCCTTCCTCCCTCCCTCTCTGTTTTCCTCCCTCCCTCCCTCCCTCCCTCCCTCCCTTCCTTCCTTCTTCCCTCCCTCCCTCCCTCTCTGTTTTCCTTCCTTCCTTCCTTCCTTCCTTCCTTCCTTCCTTCCTTCCTTCCTTCCTTCCTTCCTTCCTTCCTTCCTTCCCAGAACCAATATATATATGTATATATGTACTTCCAATATATACATATATATGTATATATATACTTCCAATTTTACGTGGGAGAAAACCCGAATAACCAAAGACCTACATACAAACACCTATATATATATATATATATACAGAGAACAAACTACCGTTTACGTTCCTCTCCATTGGACATTATATTCTCAGATATTTTTACCTTTTGGTGTTTATTTCTTTTTATATGCCTATTTTTTTTACCAATTTTCCAGTACCTTGGAAATATGTGTGTTTGTATTTTCACAATTTTCTCTTTTCAGTATCTGGATTTTGAATGTTGTTAATTATGAACCTCAAAGAAGAAACTCTGCCTTGGTTGCATGGTTGTTATCTCATTTTTTCTTTCCATTGGTGCTCACCCAAGGTTTTTTTGAAAGGCCCGTCAGCACATCATCATCAGCTTCGCCTCTGACTTTCCAAAGTTTCAGAGCTGAATATTCTGTTTTGCAGTGATTTCTCTGGCTTCGCCTCCAAGCCTGCCATTATCAGGTAAAGCCTTCTGTTCAACTGGTGTTGACACATCTCGTTTCAGAGGTCTGATTTGATTATGTTTTCTATTTCCACCAAGGATGGTTTCAAAGATCACTTTCCCTGACGTATAATCAAAATTATTGATTTTTTTGTTCAGACAGAAATGTAAAATGATTTTTTTCCCTTTTCTTGACAGGTATCTGCATAAGTACCTGCTGAGTAGAGTTAAAAGCACTGCAAGCAGGTGTGTCTTCTCAGTTCCTTTCCTTCCTTTCCTTCCCTCCTTCCTCCTTCCCTTCCACCTCTCCTTTCCACCCACACTCCCTTCCTTCCTTCCTTCCACCTCTCCTTTCCACCCCCACTCCCGCCCTCCCTTCCTTCCACCTCTCCTTCTTTCCACTCCTGCTCCCTCCCTCCCTCCCACCCTCCCTCCCAGTGGGCCAGTCCTGGAGTCTGGGGAAGGCCCGGATGAGGGCTCTGCATCAGAGGCAGAGATGGGGCCAGGGCCATCTGGGAGTGATGCGCGGACTCCGGAGCCTCCAGAGTCAGACAGCAGAGAGGCAGAGGAACAGGAGAAGCCTAGTGCATGCATGTGCAGAGCTGCCAGAAGGCAAGAGCAGCTAAAGCAAAAAGGACAACTCGGGAGTAAGGCCAGGAGATGATTGGCCCCTCCCATAAGGCTTAAAAGAGCAGCAAAGGCTCTTGGGCTCTTTGTAGGAAAGCAACATTGCTAAATCTGTTTCCAGTCGGTGTCTCTTGTTTCTGAACTTCATGGGGCTTTGCCAAGAAAGGCCTTTGGCAGGGTGCCAAAGAAGATAAAGGTTTGTGATAAGCCCGAAGGACTTTTTCTGAAGGATTTGTTTTGGAATTAATTTGGACTAAACTGGGAATGAAGTAATTCTCAGCTGTTATAATAAAACAGTTTTGTTTGGGATTAATTGTGTCTTGTAATGATTAAGTGAGCCTAGGTCAGAACAATAATGAAGGTGAAAAGGAGAAAGGGGAAAATTTGAGTAAGAGAGTGATGGAAATACAAAAACGGAATTAGTTTTCAGAGCAGAATCCTGGACCAGTGCTAATAGCCAACAGACGAAAATGGAGAGAGTGTTGATCCAACCCAGGACAGGAAATCTATGAATAGATCTGGTAGAAGAGGCCAGCAAGAATTGGCAGATTTACAGGACCAGATGGCCACCTGATCCCTGCTCGGCTGGGAGAACCGCACTGCCTGTCACTTGTGATAATGGCAATGCAACAGTGATACCATTAACCCAGCAGTTTTAATTAAACAGTATCCTTGCTTCAGATGAATGAAGGTACAGAAGTGGTCAAAATTGTGGAAACCTTTTGGGAAAAGCGTATTTTCTAAAACTAGCTAATAACACCACTTTTTTTTTTTTAGTAGTACCATAAAATTAGATATCAATGGAAAGATCATTGAATCAAGAATGTGATGCAACAACTTTTATGAAGGATTTGCTATTAGAATAGCAGTTACAGTAGAAAGAAGAAAAGTGAAACACGTAGAAAAAACGAGATATGCAAAAACGATCACCATGTCAGTTAATACTTCGTTGGGTAACCTTTAGTGTGAATGATGGCCTTACAACGTCTTCCCATGGAGTGAACCAAAGTCTTTTAGTTCTGCAGCTGTTATCATGTGAAACCAAGATTGAAGGATGGCTTCTATTAACTGGGTTTTATTGCTGGGTCACTTCTGACTAACAAGATTCTTTAGTCGGCTCCATAGATTTTCAATTGGGTTAAGGTCTGGGCTATTCCCAGGCCATTCCAGCAGTGGAATAGGATTATCTTGAAACTTCCCCCCCCCAAAAAAGTGGTGTTATTAACCATCAAACCTCAAAAATACACTTTGTAACTTCAAGCTACAGAGTTTTTGTCCATAGTTGCTATATTCTTTGAACCTCATTTCCAGTATCATTTTTTTCCTCTCCTCTGGATCATTAACCTCCTTGCATGGAATTAATCAACATTTACAAATTGAATTGAATCTAGCAAACTTGCTTTCCTTTCTTAAGTTTCATTATCTTGCTTAAAATACACATAGATGCATAGGGATGGTTACCGGAATTTTGACAAACCTTAGCCGAAAAACTAAACCAGTTTTTAATGAATTCTTTTAATTGTAATGAACCATAAAATAGAATGGATTTCCAGAGGAAAAAAAGTTGCTGACTACAGGAACCAGGAGCATCACTCAGGTGGGACCCTGAGGACACAGGTAAACCTCCAAGTGCTTCAATGACCCTCTAAAAAGGATGCAAATGACCAGCTGTCTGCAAGGAATATCAATCCTTCCATTCCCCACCATCCAGTCAGAGCTGAAGAAGCTTCTTGGATGAGAAGCGAAACATCTTCAAAGAGAAAAAACAAGAAAATCCAGTTGCCTCCTGAAAAAAGCACCTTTGGAACAACCACAACCTAGATGACTGAGAATCTCTACAGACTTTGAGCCATAAAATCCCACTTTTTTTTTAAAAAAAAAATGTGGGTTTTTTGCAATGGGAGGCACAATTTTTCTCCAGTGGAGTTTTGCATCCCTGAAGATGCAGAATTGAGCAATCTGAATCATTTATCTTTCCTCAACTATTTTTGGTCCCTGGTGATACAAAAAGAGAGAGAGAAAGAGAAAAAGCAACGTGATTTTAAAATTCCTATCCTGTTGATTAAGAGAAAGAGACAGCAAGCGTATGCATAATGGCACAGAGATAATTAATCTAGGAAACAAACATTAGCGTGAGGAAGCAAGTGTGAGGCTCAACAATGAATTGTTAGGAAGATATTGTGTTTTCCACATGACCCATTTTGCTGAAAAGGACGTGGAAGCTGCCAAAAAAAAAAAAAAAAAAAAGCTTCCAGTTTCTCATGGGATCCAAGCTGACAATACTTGGAGACGTCCAAATTTATTCTTTCACTCTTTTTACTTGATTTTTAGATTGTACATTTTCAGGCCAACGTCATTTTGAGAAAAATTTCATCCAAACTCTGCCCATACTTGGCAGATTCAGACTGCCTTGTCTTAAGTCCATACATCAAAACTAATTTTCTGTAAACATCTTACCCAGTGGTGGGATGCTGCTGGTTTAACAACAGATTCGGTAAGCATGCGCTTTGCATGCAGCGCTGAAAATGGAGCAGCCTTATTATCTTTTCAACTATCTCTTGGTTCAATTTACAAGTGGCATCACTGATCTTATTTTGCTTTTTTTAAAAAAATTACTGTTGATTCTATTGCTTTAACTGTAGGCCAGGGGTGTCAAACTCAAGGCCTGGGGGGGGGGGGCAGATCCAGCCCATGGGATCCTTAGATCTGGTCTGCGGGTCCACTCTGGAAACAGCAAAGACCAGCCTGCAGTTCCTCTGCCAGCGGAAAAGGAACTCAGGAGGGCCACGCACGGCCCTCCTAGGCTCTGTTTTGGGCTGCGACCGTCTCCTGCAACCCTCTGCCAGCGAAAACAGAGCTTGGGGAGGCCATGCATGGCCCTCCCGAGCTCTGTTTTTGTTGGCAGAGGGCTGCAGGAGGCTGTCATGGCCGAAAACAGAGCCTCAATGAGTGACATTAAGCTGACCACGCCCACCTTGGCCATGTCCACCCAGCCGCCTGAGGTCAAACACAACCCTGATGTGGCCCTCAATGAAATCGAGTTTGAAACCCCTGCTGTAGACTCTTTTGGGCCATTTGTTGAGGAGAGAGAATATTTATTTAGTTGGAGACTTTATTCAGCAAAATTAGTGATTAGTGGTGGTTCACAGGTATGGGGGGGGGGAAACATGATTCCTAAAATCAGTCAGCCTCTGAGGGCCATCCAATTTCTTTCTGGGCTTTGTGAAGGAATACAGATTATACCAAACTTTCATTCCTGGTTGTTGACAGTTGGGTTGGTCTTCCCCAGGGGTCTGCAACCTTAAACCCTCAAAGAGCCATTTGGATCCATTTCCCACAGAAAAGAAAACACCGGGAGCCACAAAACCTTTCCCGTGCCTGACTATTTCTTGAGTGGCCAGAAAACTAGCATATGTAGTTGAATTAAACATTCTGTTTTCTTCTGAAACTTTTCTTTTCTTGGATTTATCCATGGTTGGCCTACTGGGGGTTGAAAAGCCCAATAAACCGTGTGCCAGTGGGTATAGCATATTGGCGGTTGTGAAACCACTCAGGAGCAAAATACAGGACACAGAGTTTGTCATTATGTCCGCTGGCGACACCCAGGGGGAGGGCCTTCTCTGTGGGAGCCCCAGCCCTGTGGAATGAACTGCCCCCGGAAATACGTAAGATCTCCGACCTCCGGGTGTTCCGCTGCGCACTGAAGACCCTGTTGTTCCGCCAGGCAGGGCTGTCAATATAATAATTTTAAATTGGGGTATTTTAATTTTTGGGGTTTTAAATCGGCCAAATCTATTTAATTATTTTAATTTTTAATTATTGTTGTGTCTTGTGTTTTTAAATTGGCTGTACACTGCCCTGAGTCCTTCGGGAGAAGGGCGGTATAGAAATAAAATTATTATTATTATTATTATTATTATTATTATTATTATTATTATTATTATTATTATTACAAACAGTGGTTTATATACAAGACTTCTATATACAGACATACAAGTAGTAGGCACATACCAGACAAGCAATCATTCTTCAACTCTACACGGAGAACTATAATGCAGATAGAACATCACGAGGAGAGAGAAAGAGACGCCCTCTAATGGCCTCTTTTATATAGACAGCTTCTTAAAGGGCAATAACCCTGCTGACTCATCCTCAGTCTTAAAGGGGCTGGTCAGCTTTAAATCTCCATTACCCTGACACATACTTTCAGCAAAATGAAATTGTGGATGAGGGTCAAGAGGAGAGATATCCGTGAATAGAATTTGTCCTGCGAATAGAGCCCGATTAAAGCTCAGAAAATGGGTGCAAACCCCAATTCATGATCGCAGCAAATCAAACTGCACGACGAAATGTTTGAAGGGAACGTCACTAGATGGAATTTTACCTCGCTTATATTAGAATTGGAGATCCGGGTTTAAGCAGAATTTTCTGGCTGGTGTTTAAACTTGATAAACCTGTGTCTGTGTTTTGGAATTGAACGTGTTTGGAACAAATTACTGAATTTCTAAAGGGAGGGTGGGGGAAAGCCACTGAGCTTTGAGCATGATAACATTATTAATACAGTTATGCTAGCATGTCATATTTCATAGCATAAAGCTTGTTTCAAAGCCCCGAGTCCTTCTCCATTAATTATATTTGAAGCACATGCATCCAGAGCAGAGCAGAGCTGTTGAGGTTGTCTTGTTCTATTAGTTTAACAAGCCCTGGTATTAATGAGATTGCTTCATAATTGAACCTTTCCATGGGTCCCTTGGTTAAGAAATTATGCTAATCTGAATTTGCAAACACAAGGCATCCATCATACTTGACGAAACAGTAAACATCAACAGTGATCCACGTGGAGTGCAAATGCACCGTTAATTATTACAGGAATGAACAAGCCTCATTATTTCATCTTCAGGGATGTGGGACACATTGTCGAGCGTCAGGAAGGCAGAATGCGCCAACTCTCCACTATGTGGCAGCAGGGTCCAGTTAACCGAAGCGAGTCTTCCACGAGACAAGCCTAAAGCCCTTCTGACGGGAGAACCCGAATAAACTCCTTTGCACGCAAAAGTATTTTGAGGAAAGGTGAACATGCCTGAAGAGAGTTTGGAGATTTTGGGTTTTTTTTGATGATTAGTTTTGATTTCTGAATGGCCAGTTGGCCTTGCAATAAATAAAGATGTCGGCCTTTTCTTCCAGCATAAGAAGAACTTTGAGGACTTTGGCCAATAAGACAGCAAGTTCACATGGTGTCCCACAGGGGTTGGCTAGAGTTCCTTAGGAAAAAGGAGGAGGAGGAGGAGGAGGAGGAGGAGGAGGAGGAGGAGGAGGAGGAGGAGGAGGAGGAGGAGAAGAAGAAGAGATGGAGGAGGAGGAGAAGAAGAGAAGGAGGAGGAGGAGGAGGAGGAGGAGTGGGAGGAAGAGGAGGAGGAGAAGAAGAAGAGAAGGAGAAGGAGAAAAAGGAAGAAAAAAAGGAAGAGGAGAAGAAGATGAAGACAAAGCAGAGGAAGACGAAGAGAAGGAGAAGGAGAAAAAGAAGAAAAAGAAAAAGAGGAAGAGGAGGAGAAGAGGAAGATGAAGAGGAAGAAGAGGAAGAAAGAGGAGGAGAAGAGGAAGAAGAGGAAGAGGAGGAGAAGAAGAAGAGGAGGAGAAGGAGATTTTTTTCCTCCCTAGCATCTGAAATGTCTAATAATTATCCTGAGAAGCAACCATTCCCACCCTGAATGAGCTTAATTATCAAATGTTCACAGATCTAAATTTTGGTTCAGTTCTTGGAACCTGCAGTGCATCTCCCTGCTAGGATATTTTTCACAGATTGGCAACGTTTCTGGAGAACTCTGACTCTGCAAAAATCCAGAAGCTCATTTTCTTTAAAGTTTCTGGATAAAACCAAATTTCTCTCTCTCTCTCTCTCACACACACACACACACACACACATACACACACACACACACACACTCTCTCTCTCTCATCGATGTATATCTACAGATAAGCAGCCTCGACAATGATCAGACTAAAAATACTACAAAAAGCAGCAGCAGTGGCTTAATTGTGCAACAACAGTAGCTTAATTGTGCAAACTGTTGCACCATTAACTCAAGTGTTCATGTGATGATGAGTAAGATTGATTCCAATCTGCATTATGTTCTTCTGTGTGCTTTTGAGCGGGGAACATGAGGTACAGTTACAGATAGCAAGAATAATATGCTTACAGGATGAAACAATGCTTTTTATTGTGGTTTGGTTTGCCAACAACAATAACAAAAATACACTTGCTTGGCATGAATAAATGTCTCTTAGAAATAATTTGAATGCATTTGCAAGGCAGAAATGTCCATGATACTGAAAGGAGTTGGTGTAATACTTGGGATTATCTAGACATATTCGGTGTTAATGTTATCTTAATATTGTTTTAAAAAACAATATCACCTACTTGTAGTCTTCTCCATTATACAAATTACGTTCATAATTTCTAAGTATGCATGGGTTTGTTGTCTGGAAAACTAACAGCCCGGGTTTGAGACCTGAGCTCCATGTGACAGGGTGAGCTCCCGTCCTCACCTCAGCTCCTGCCAACCTAGCAGTTCGAAAGCATGCAAATCATCATCGCCTTTTAATGACTCCATAATCCCTTGTGGGAT
This sequence comes from Pituophis catenifer annectens, assembly GCF_029215685.1. Classification (NCBI taxonomy): domain Eukaryota; kingdom Metazoa; phylum Chordata; class Lepidosauria; order Squamata; family Colubridae; genus Pituophis; species Pituophis catenifer. The sequence goes on from NW_027256893.1 coordinate 20,538,933, forward strand.
GGAGTCAGGGCAACTGAATGCAGCTGAATGTTTACTGGCACTGTAACTTGTCTTCACTTGTCTGAAATGGTATAGGGTCTCCTGCTTGACTGTAGGGTCTCCTGTTGGACTAGAAGACCTCCAAGGTCCCTTCCGGCTCTATTCTGATCGATGATTGATGGACTGGTAGACTCAACAGATCTGAAGGCTGCTGCGCGTTGTAACAATGTGCACCTAATACACCCCAGCGGAATGAGATTTTTCTGAACTGTACAGAGGCTAGAACTTCACCCAGTATGCCAGCCAGCAGGGATTAGACAGGGGTTCGAAGGCTAAAACTGACATCTAATTAGATTTCATTTTAAAGTCTAGATGCAGCAATTATGACTTCTGAATAAAAGTGGTTGTTATTTGGCAGGGCAGCCCAAGCAGTGCACATAATTATAATAATTATTGTGTACCTAATGATATCTAATAGGAATCAACACACTGCAAATAGAAAATGCTTGTAAAGCGTTCCACAAATATGGCCTCCAGATAAGGGCAAAAAGAAAGGTTCCTGCCCTGGCATTCTATTGTTTTCCAGAGAACGTCGTATCACTGGGTCGGTTGAGATGGTTAGGAAGAAGCAGGACAGAAAACAATCCTAAAGAACCAAGCTGCTGTCTGTGTACGGTAGGGATGTCCAACCTTGACAACTTTAGGACTTATTAAAGTTGGGGAATAGGGGAAGTTTAGGGGGCTGGAGGATAAAACATATGAAGAACAGTTGCTGGAACTGGAAATGTCTAACTTAATGGAAAGAAGGACTAGATATACTAATAGTATATCTCAGGGGTTGCCACAAAGAAGAGGGGAGTCAACCTATTCTCCAAAACACCTGAAGGCACGACAAGAAGCAATGGATGGAAACTAATCAAGGAGAGAAGCAACCTGGAACTAAGGAGAAAGTTCCCGACAGTGAGGACAATTAATCAGTGGAACAACTTGCCTCCAGAAGTTGTGGATGCTCTAAGGGCTATTGCAATAGCAATAGCCCTTAGACTTATATACCACTTCATAGTGCTTTACAGCCCTCTCTAAGCGGTTTACAGAGTCAGCCTCTTGTCCCCACCAATCTGGGTCCTCATTTTACCCACCTCGGAAGGATGGAAGGCTGAGTCAACCTTGAGCCTGTCAGGATCGAACTGCTGGCGGTGGGCAGAGCCTGCAATACTGCATTCTAACCATTGTACCACCAAGGAAGGAAGGAAGGAAGGAAGGAAGGAAGGAAGGAAGGAAGGAAGGAAGGAAGGAAGGAAGGAAGGACAACAGCATTTAGACTTATATACCACTTCACAGAGATTTACAGCCCTCTCTAAGCATTTTACAGTCAGCCTCTTGCCCCCAACAATCTGGGTCCTCATTTTACCCACCTCGGAAGGATGGAAGGCTGAGTCGAGCATGGTGAGATTGAACTGCCAAACTGGAGGCAGCTGGCAGTCAGCAGAAGTAGCTTGCAGTACTGCACTGTAACCACTGTGCTACCGTGGCTCATTTTTAAAGAAGATATTGGACAACCATTTGTCTGAAATGGCACAGGGCTTCCTTCCTGAGCAGGGGGTTGGACTAGAAGACCTCCAAGGTCCCTTCCAACTCTGTTATTCCGTTTCTGTTTCACTTATGGACTTCAGCTCCCAGAATTCCAGCACTGCTGGCTGGGGAATTCCGGGAGTTGAAGTCCACAGGTCTTAAACTCGCCAAGGATGGATACCCCTGGCGTAAAGTGTCAAATACAACTTAACTGGATTCAGTGATGACCAGTCTTCCCCTCTTTTCTGCTAATGTCCCTCGGAGATGACTTGCCCTGGGAACTGGATCTCCTGCTTCACCGATGCTGAAACGGGGCCCGGCAAAACCGTTGCCGCACTTTGTGCTGATGGTTGGCAGTGAGCTATTTATTTCCTTTAAAAAAAAAAAAATTCCAGATAGAATCCATAGCTGGCAAGAGCAATTCTGCGTAATGTTTACTCTGCAACAGCCGAAGGATTGTATTTATGTAATTAAGGCAGGGGGCCTCCTGCCGATACAGGTGATGGGCTATAGATTTTAACGGGTCTCCGTTTGCAGAGATGGCAAACCCTTCCCGATTCTCCCAATTTTCAATTACCTGCCGGAACCAGGCAAAAGCAGAGAGAGGCTGATCAAGCATTTTGTCCTGCAATGTTTTTCTCTGGCCTCCCTTTAGCTACATGAGAAGTCATGTCAGGAGGTCTCCGGAGATTAACGATTATGCAAACGCTACCCAAATACTCCGTCAAGGTAGAGTTTTTGTATGCAGCAATCTACATTTTCAAGCTATATATATATATATATATATATATATATATATATATATATATATATATATATATATATATTTACTGTTTAGACATAAATATATGGAATACAGTGCAGTTGTCCTGGTATTCCACTTGCCATGAAACAAAGGTTAAAAACAAACTAGCATATATACTATTTTAAACAGTGCTAGTGCTGTACAATTATTTCTGACCATCATATTCTAGAGCAGTGATGGCTAACCTTTTCGGCACCAAGTGCCAAAACTGGAGTGGGTGCACCTGCTGGTGTGCTGGAACCCAGAAGAGAACAGCTGGCCGGTGCACATGTGCGTGGCAGCCAGTGGCTCTTCGGGGTTCCATCGCATGCATGCACACTGGCCAGCTGCTCTGTTCTGGGTTTCAGCACGCGCTTGTGTGCCGCACAACTGGTCTTTGAACTTATCTATCTATCTATCTATCTATCTATCTATCTATCTATCTATCTATCTATCTATCTATCTATCTGTGTGTCTATCTGTCTGTCTATCTATCTATCTATCTATCTATCTATCTATCTATCTATCTATCTATCTATCTATCTCTATCTGTCTATATCTATCTATCTATCTATCTATCTATCTATCTATCTATCTATCTATCTATCTATCTATCTATCTATCTATCTCTATTTCTTTCTTTCTATCTATCTCTATTTCTTCTATCTCTATCTTCTTCTCTATCTCTATTTCTTTCTATCTATCTCTATCTCTATCTGTCTCTATCTATCTATCTATCTATCTATCTATCTATCTATCTATCTCTTGATATAGTGGTGAATTGTCACACACCTACTCAGAAATCAGTTTTGTTCTTGCCTAAGTTCACTTGCATTTAATTTGCCTTTTAAAAATAAACCACACAAGGAAATTGAAATAAGCATATTTGACTCCTTCTTATAATTCTATTTTATCTCAAGATAAGAAATGAATGCCAATAATCCTTATGGGCAGAAAAATAGCAAAAATGTATGTGTTTGCATCTCTCTCTCTCTGTCTCTCTCTGTCTCTCTCTGTCTCTCTCCCTCCCTCTCCCTCTCCCCCCCCTCACTGGCAAACTTGTGAGCAATGGTGGATGAAGTCTGCTGAAATCAGAAACCACAATCCTCAATTATTATTATCTCCAGGTAAGTCGTCAAGCTACATTTGTCTTATTTTTATATTTAAAGAAGTTTTTTGAATCTTTGCTGCCATTTATGGCATTTTCCTCTGCTATTCACCATTATGGTCCTGGCAAAAAGTCCCTCTGTAGGGTAAAAGGAGGAGAAGAGATGCTGAAGGTTTCACCGTGTTCCTTGGTAACTTGTTAAGAATCACTTTGCTTGAGCATCGCTTATTTAGAGGAGACAGCTTTGACATCTCTACATGACGGAAGACAAGTGAATGAGCTGAATCAAAATTGCCCATGGCTGAGTTTTCAAACAGCAATTGGGGACTTCAGAGAATGTATGTGACACAAGGTGACACTGTTGGGAGGCTTCCTTATCTAAAGTCTTAGTGGAACACATGATGATACCAAGACATCATGTTTTGGTGCTAACACTCTAGTGGAACATATATTCTCACCAACGCACCATATTTTGGTACCAACATGATGATACCAAGACATCATGTTTTGGTGCTAACACTCTAGTGGAACATACGTTCTCACCAACGCACCATATTTTGCTACCAACACTTTAGTGTGATGACACTAAGACACCATGTTTTGGTACCTTTATTGATTTTTTGTGGGATTAAGGAACAATTTCGGCCATTGAGAGCTTGCACCTGTAGGTACAACCAGGATGAATGAATGAAAAAAAGCCAAGACAATAGACCTTAATAGACATATTTGTGCTTCATTCAATCCATGGTCTTATTCTCCATGCATTCCATAATTTCATCTTTGTGTACAAATTATAATAAGCATTGCTCATTTGCTGATGAAGTTTGGAATCTTGGCAGGAGACCTCTCACTTTCAACACCTCTCCCTGAAATGAAATTACATTAGTTGGTTCTTCATGTAATAGATGATATAGAGAAATAACGATGCTGAAAATAATGGTCTTAAAACTCAAATAGTTTTAAGGTTAGAACATTGATAAACATGTTCTAAGCTGGAAAAGCAACGTCATCACCGTGATGGATTGCACGAGCTGAAAGTCACAAAAAAGCCGGACACATTGCATCTCATATCAAAGCACCTGAGGGCAGGACAAGAAGCAAAGGATGGAAAGTAATCAATGAGAGAAGCAACCTAGAACTAAAGAGGAATTTCCTGAAAGAACAATTAATCAGTGGAACAACCTGCCTCCAGAAGTTGTGAATGCTCCAACACTGGAAGTTTTAAATAAGATGTTGGATAACCGTTTGTCTGAAGAGGTGTAGGTTTTCCTGCCTGGGCAGGGGGTTGGACTAGAAGACCTCCAAGGTCCCTTCCAACTCTGTTATTCTATTCTAAGATATCCCTTGATTTTCAGTACAGAAGATCCTATCACAATTATGTAGTTTAAATTTACGGATGTAGGTCCCTACTTCCATTAATTTAAACTACATAATTGTGATAGGATCTTCTCATTGATAAACAGATTGATAAATAGATTTTACTGATCTTACTGGCTGATAAATAGCTTATGCAGCCTGCGCTTAGACCGTGATGGATTAAACTATCCAATGGGAACCCAGCTAGTACATGAATAGAAGCACACAGAAGCTGGCATTTGCACGCATACTTAAGATATTGTAACCTGCTATCAAAAACACAACATCTCCATTGTGTTGTATGTGGTTCCATTGCAACCTGTGCAATCTACATGACTGTGTCTCATAAAGACAGAGAAATTCATAAAAGGAAACTGTGCACAGCAAACACGTTATAATCACAACTGTCAGTAAAACTGAGCATTCTTTGTTCCGTTTTCCATAATAATAGCAATCTTACAAACGATCCACTAAGGTGCATTGAGCTTGGAAACTTCATCTGATTATTACATTCTTTGGGGTGGGGGAATGATGGTACTATTTTACTATTTTTTGGAAGGGCAGTGACAGGCAGGAATACATCTTGAAAATGTTATCTATTGCATCTATATTTCGCAGAACTGCAAGCAACTGGCATGTAGCTTCCATGCTTTCCTTCTGTTCTGCTTAGCTAATGGGCTAATGGGAGTAAAGTCTTTAAAATCACATTCTTTTGGAGTTAACCTGGTGTGATAAATCACAAGTCATCCAATAGACCAGTGATGGCTAAGCTTTTTGGCACTGAGTGCCGAAAGCACGCATGTCTGCGCATGAAAGCACTCGTGCTTGCGCACACACCCATTATGCAATGCGTGTGCACCCCCACGCACATGCACACTCAGCCCCCCCTCATGCGCCCCATCCTCCAAGCATGCATGCGCAATCCCCTATGTGCGCTCCGCCCTCCCCACATGCACACATGACCCCCCTCCATGTGCCCTGTCCCCGCACATGCGAAAGTGACCCCCGCGCAAGCATCCTGCCCCCACGTGCATGTGCGTGCATCTTCCACATGCTCCTCACTCCCCCCCCCGCGCATGTGCAGCAGTGACCCGAAAACCAGCTGGCCGGCGGGAGGTGCATGTTATTGCAGGACACTGCAATTTGTTGATGTATCTTATAAAATTCTTGGACATGGTACCAAGTGCCCCAATGACAATGGGTCTCACTGTTACATGTTTCATCCATAGCTGTGTAGTTTCGATGGCCAGGTTGCGATATTTCATGATTTTTTCCAATTCTTTTTCCTTAACTCTGGAGTCTCCTGGTACAGCAATATCAATAAATTGTACACTTCAGCCCTTGATAACAGTGATATCTGGCGTGTTGTGTTCCAAATGACGATCCGTCTGTATTCGAAAGTTCCACAAGATCTTTACCGTCTCATTTTTGGTAAATTTTTCCACTTTGTGCTCCCATGACTTTTTGAATACAGGTATGTATGTATGTATGTATGTATGATTATTATGATTATTATGATTATTTTGTCAGTTTGGAAAGAAAATTCCGGGGCGGCAGGTTGATAGCAGCGAAGTCCTGCGAACGAAGCAAACGTGGGAACTGTCAGCCGACGGCAGTACAACTTGCCTCCCCCCACCCCGGTCTCCTCCCAAGAGATTTGGGTTTTAATAAAATCAGCAAAATGAAAAATAGGTAAATTATTGCAAGCTATGAAGAGCTATGGCGCGTCACGCCTCACTAACTTCCAATACCACCTCATTCTTAACAACAACCGTTGAAAAAGAGATGCAATTTCATCCTTTAGTCAGGATCAGACAAAGGCAGGACAAAGGAGACAAGATATTGCATTCCGAAGGTCAGTAACCCACTCACTTGTATAATTATAGCATTTCATTTCTCCCTTCCAGGCCGCTTGGGCTGTGTGTTAGTAAATAAGTCTCTAAAAAATCAATTTAAAATAAGATATCATCCATAACTAGAAAGTTGAGCTTTTCTGTCTCAAGAGCCTGCTTCAGAGAACAAACACTCTCTCTCTTTTTTCTCCGTCTCTCTTTCTCCCCCTCTCTATCCCTCCTCTCTATCCCCTCTCTCTTTCTCTTCCTCTCTCTCCCCCCCTCTCTCTCCCTCTCTCTTTCTCTTCCTCTCTCTCTCCCACCCTCTCTCTTTCTCTCTCTCTCTCTTTCTCTCTCTCTCCTCTCTCTTTCTCTTTTTCTCCCTCTCTTTCTCTCCTTCTCTCTCTCCCATCCTCTCTCTTTCTCTCTCTTTCCCCTCTCTTTCTCTCCCCACCTCTCTCTTTCTCCTCCTCTCTCCCTCCCTCTTTTTCTCTCTTTCTCCCTCCCTCCCTCCCTCTCTCTCTCCCCCCTCTCTCTCACACACACACTTTCTCTCCCTCTCTCACTTCTTCCCTCCTTCCCTTTCTCCCACTTCAGAGAACAAGTTCATATGTGTAATTTATATTCCTCCCCCACCTCTCTCTCTCACACACACTTTCTCTCCCTCCCTCCCTCCCTTTCTCCCTCCTTCCCTTTCTCCCTTTTGTGATAATTAAAGACCCAGGCCCAACTTTTGGACTGGAGCCACAGCTTGCTGTATGTAGTATTGCAAGAAACCATTACTGTGTTTCTTTGGAAAACAAAACAAAACTAAAAACACCAAAAACACCAAAATTCATCATTGCAACGAGTTGTTTTGGTTTCTGCAAGGAAGTTTCTAAGCGTGGTTCACATTTTCCACAATTCTATTAGGGGGCCTTACACCCTTCCCAACCTTCCACAAAGTCCTCCTTTCACGTGATAAAGTTCTAGAACTATGATGGCGAACCTATGGCACGCGTGCCACAGGTGGCACATGGAGCCAAATCGGTGGGCACACGAGCTCAGCTCCGGCGTGCATGCACGCACTGACCACTTGGTTTTCAGACCTTCTGGGCCCACCAGAAGTAGGGAAACAGGCTGTTTCCTGTCTCCGGAGGGCATGGGTGGGGTGGGGAAAGTCCGTTTTTTGCTCTCCCCAGGCTCCAGAGCATCTCTAGGAGCCTGGGGAGGGCGAAAACAGCCTTCCCCACTCCCCCAGAGGCCCTCTGGAGGCCTTCCGGAGGCCGGAAATGGGTGGGGCACATATAATTATGGGTGAGGCACATATAATTATGGGTGGGGCACCTGCACGTGCGACCCCTCCGTGTTCCCCCCACTTTTGGCATGTGATGGCAAAAAGGTTAGCCATCACCGTTCTAGAATGTCCAATTAATTCAAAATCTGAATCAAATCAAACACATCTCTCTTTTTTTGGGGGGGGTAGAAATGCTCCCAAGTCTCTTCCAAAAGCAACTTCTACTTCACATCTTCTCCAAGTCACACGGGGCACTGAAAAAAAAAGTGAACTTATGACCGTTTTTCACACTTACAACCTTTGCAGCATCCGCACTGTCAGGTGATCAAAATTCAGAAGCTTGGCAACTGGCATGTACTTATGACGGTTGCAGTGTCCCAGGGTCGTGTGATCCTCTTTTTTGCGACCTTCTGACAAGGAAAGTCAATGGGAGAGCCCGATTCACTGAACAACCGTGTTACTAACTGAACAACTGCAGTGGTTCACTTAATGGTGGCAAAAACAGGTCGTAAAAAGGGGCAAAATTCACTTAACAACAATGTTCTTGTTTAGCAATGGAAATTTGGGCTCAGATTTTTATGGTCGTAAGTCGAGGACTACCTGGTCTTTTATATGTGGATGCTTGGCACTTCCAGCTCCTAAACTCTACTGTTATTCATTGAGTGGGTTGGTCTGCTGTGAATGATGGTCATCCTTAGGCCATCTTGTTTGTTCTCCAAGGATTTTTGTCCATCACTGCTTCTCTCTCTTCTCCATTTTTCCCTCCACTTACTGCCCTCATCTCCCACGCCCAATACGGGCTCCCGGCAGCTATGGGATTCGGTTAAATGCTTATCATGTAAAACCTTAAGTGCTAATTGCTTAGTAATGAAAACTTTAATTGCTGGGAAATTAAACCTTTAATTGCAAAGTGGCTGGCAGAATGCCAGTCCATAACAACAAAGATTTGCTTTTTTTTTTTTTTCTTTTTTCTTTTTGATTAAGGGGGAAAAAATTGTCCTTTACTTGATATTACCCACTTGCCCGCACAATAAATAAAATGGAAATAGGCCTTGAGGGTTTTGTTGTTGTTGTTGTTGTTGTTGTTGTTGTTGTTGTTGTTGTTGTTGTTATTATTATTATTATTATTATTATTATTATTATTATTATTATTATTGTTACAGAGAAGAAAAATCAGAATCTGTAGAATTCTGCACATGGCAAGTCCTAATTTCAGCTCTTGGCTATGAGCAATTAAAGAAAAAAAGAAGAAGAGATGGAATTGAGAAGATTAACTACGGCCTATTTAGGAGGGATGGATCTTGCTGTAATATCTCGCTGGATGGGTCTACCAGCTGCACAAATCCAGATGACCAAAAGAGGGCAGCAAGGTGTTAAGAGTTTTCTGCCCTCTAGTGGTCAATGGGAGTTGTGCAGCCCAACGCAAACACCTGTCCATTCTGCAGTTATACTTCCACATGGAGCAAAGTACAGATAGGAGGCGGAGAAGGGGGTGGGTGGGTCATTTAACCAAAATTGGACGTTCAGAATTGTTTGGCCTGGATATCAAGCCCATTACACCACACAGAGCAAATAAAATGATTATTGATTCCTGGGAATGCTTAAACTGGTTTCATGGGGATATATCTAGGAAATGTCAAAGGGAAGGGAAAGGAAACAGAGGGGGGAAGGGGAAGGGAGGAGAGGGAAGAGAAAGGGAAGAGAGGGAAATGGAAGGATGAGGAAGGGAAGGGGAAGGGGAAGGGGAAGGGGAGGAGGTGGAAAGGGGAAAGGGGAGAGAGGAGAGAGGAGAGAGGAAAGGAAAGGAAAGAAGGAGAGGAGAGGAGAGGAGAGGAGGAAAGGAAAGGAAAGGAAAGGAGGAAAGGGAAGGGAAGGGAAGGGAAGGGAAGGGAAGGGAAGGGAAGGAAAAGCAAGGAAAAGCAAGGAAAGGAAAGGAAAGGAAAGGAAGGAAAGGAAAGGAAAGGAAAGGAAAGGAAAGGAAAGGAAAGGAAAGGAAAGAAGGAAAGAAGGAAAGGAAAAAGATATTTTCAGAGGCTACCCTCCACACACTGCAGTAGATAAATCATAGTTACCCTAAGCTGGCTGACAGGAGTTTAAGCTTCAGCAGTCATCAGTCACAAAGGGAGTTTCTTCTTTTATCTTACTAAATGTAAAAAGAAAAAAGTAAAAAGAAAAGTGCCAGGAACTGGTAATACTGCAAGTCCAATGGTGCTGACTCTTTCTTTCTTTCTTTCTTTCTTTCTTTCTTTCTTTCTTTCTTTCTTTCTTTCTTTCTTTCTTTCTTTCTTTCTTTCTTTCTTTCTTTCTTTCTTTCTATTTTCTTTCTTTTTAAAAAAGACCCTCATAAATATCAGCAAGCGGTAAGCAAATTTGGCTAATAAAATGTCATAAAAGGAGGAGGGGTTTCATCCCCAGCCGTTTCCCCCAATGCACTTCTTCATAGCTTTTTCCCTTTCACTCAGCGAAGGTTGCTGAGATTACAAGGTTTGCTTTTATCTGTCAGGAATCAATATTTCAAACATCGGATAAAAGAGAAAATTGAACTGGGAATCGGGCTGAAATGCTGTAAAAAAAAAACTACAAAGCACAATTATCAAAAAGCACTTAAAGTACTTAATAGGACACACATATAAAAATGCTCAAATTAATGTCAGGGATGTATAATGAGCACTCCTTCCCCCTCCCCCATTCGGCTTTTGATCCAAACGCGATGTAATTCGAAAGGCAGCCCAACTTGTCAATACTTTTCTCGGCTGATAAGAAACCCCAAGGATCTGCTCTGAATGGATCTGGAGGCCCAGATATATATAGGATTGGTTAATATTTCAGTATTTATGGAAAATGCGTTATTTTCACGCCGAGTGTTTCAACGCAGCGGGAGGGTTAATTAATTAATTAATTTATTTATTTATTGGTTCAATTTATATGCCGCCCTTCTCCGAAGACTCAGGGTGGCTTACAATCCGTTAAGCAATAGCCTTCATACTTTTGTATATACCTACTTAGTAGGGCTTTCGGCCCACCCTAAGTGGTGTTTTTTTTTAATTCAAAGTCAGCTTACTGCCCCCACAATCTGGGTCCTCATTTTACCTACCTCGGAAGGATGGAAGGCTGAGTCAACCTTGAGCCTGGTGAGATTTGAACTTGCAGTAATTGCAGGCAGCTGGTGCTAGTTAACGGCACTTTAGTCTGCTGCGCCACCAAGGCTTTAAGCGTCGTAAACAGTTATGATTAAATAGGGGCCCTCCAGATAAACAAAAGATTCTCCCGGGTGAGCTTTTAACAACCAACCATCCATAACGGGAAAATTAGATTTTGAAGAGAACGAGATGGGAGAGAGAATTTGGCAGGGAATCTAGACGTGAAAAAGTTTCGGCCAACAATAATGTATCCATGGATGATAGATTGAAAAAAATTGGCGTGGCACCAGTTATAGAGAAGATGAGAGAAGGCTGGCTTCGGTGCTATGGACATGGCCAGAGAGCAGCACATTCCACCATTGCCAAGACTGCCTACCGACTAGAAGTCAATGGCTGGAGATCTTGCAGGTATCCAAAACAGAGATGTCGAGACACCGTCAACAAAGATATGCCAGCTGAGGGCCTGTGACCTGGAGACACAGATGACCATGCAAAGTGGTGTTCAATGATACGAAAAGTGGACCCTGTACTTACAGGACTACGCTAAGAAGGAGGAGGAGGAGGAGGAGGAGGAGGAGGAGGAGGAGGAGGAGGAGGAGGAGGAGGAGGGAGAGGAGGAGGACTGTGAGATCCTTGGTGCTTTCTGAGTTTGTTTTCTTGCAGGCATTTCATGACCTAAGTAGGTAATATCATCAGTGCTAGAAGGGAGTGGTGTGTGTGGAATGGAGGAGGAAGAAGAGGAGGAGGAAGAGGAGGAGGAGGAGGAGGATTGAAAAAATGGCTTGAGTGGTTGGAACGCGAGGAGGTGAGCAAGCTCGCATTTGAGGCCCGAGAGCTGCTGTGGGCAGGGTTGAGCTCTCGTCTTTCACTCCAGCTCCTGATGGGGACATGAAAGGACATCTCCCAAATGGATGTCCCCAAGGCAATGGTGATGTCGCCGGCAAATCCTTTCAACCGGAAGCATCTCGCTTCATCCCTAGCTTTGCTGAAATCAAGATATACTGCATCTACAGCATCCCCCCTGTCTACTAGAATAGACTAAAGTACTAAAGGAGCCATAGTGGCACCATGGTTAGAATGCAGTATTGCAGGCTATTTCTCCAACTAACCAGGAGTTCGATCCTGACTGGCTCAAGGTTGACTCAGCCTTCTGTCCTTCTGAGGTGGGTAAAATGAGGACCCAGGTTGTTGGGGGCAAGAGGCTGACTCTGTAAACCGCTTAGAGAGGGGCGTAAAGCACTGTGAAGCAGTAGATAAGTATAAACTGCTATTGCTATGACAGAATGGAAGACTAAACAAGGTGGGTTATACCTGCTAATCACTCATGGATGGATGTGTGGGTCACCTCCTGACAGGTTCATAAGAGCCAGCTAGGAAATTCTTGAGATGGCAGTTAAGACACTTGGGGGAAGGCAATCATTTTGAGCAGGGGTGAGCTTCAAAAAAATTTAGTAAGAAGTTCTCTGCTCGGTTGCTGGGTGGGCGTGGTCATGGTGGGTGTGGCCTAGTCAGCCTCCTGCACTATGGGGGGAGGGCATTTTTGCCCTCCCCGGGCTCTGGAGGCTTTTCTTGAGCCCCCGGGAGGACGAAAACGGCCTCCCCAGGCTCCGGAGGGTCTCTGAAGGCTGGAAACGGGCCTATTTCCAGCCTTCCCTAACATCCGGTAGGCCCGTTTTTCACCCTCCCTGAGCCTCCGTGTGCATCCTGCACTTACCTGCATCCAAAACTGGCTGCGTGGGGACTCCTGGGAGTGATGGGGTGGGGTGGCCGGGGCCAGCCAGGAGTGGGATTTGGGAGTTCTCCGAACTGCACAGAATCTTAGCTAGAGGTTCTCCCGAACCCCTGCAAACACCCAACAGCCCACCCCTGATTTTGGGTGTGGGGGCTATTTTAAATCCATGACTTCTTCACAGGGTTATCTTGAGTGAGGTCTGCAAAGAACATTTAGCAATGACGCCCCTGAGGGTAGAATCACATGTTATGCAGAGCTTCCCCCCCCCCAAACCCCCGGGAAAAAAACATCTTCGCGTTGTATCTTCCCTTCGATTGTTAACTACAAAGGTTTAACTTAAAGCACAAATGTGCTTGTCTTTGTAGGTGTTTGAATTGTAGCCGCTATTTAAAACGAATCAATGTTTTCTTTTAGTATTTTAATAGCCTGTTTGCAAAGCACCTCTTTAAGGAAAATTTGCACTGCGTTCACTCGAGGAGAAAATGCATTTTTATGGGCAGGGAACAGCTCGTGATAAAACATGGCAAGTTTTCCTGTGCTGCAACTTATATGTGTACATTGTTAAGATTGTATATACCTTTAGGGCTTCTGAGAGTTGTTCTTGATTTACACTGAGCCAGAGATCAGGGAATGAGAATCCTAGAATTATTTTGAGCTTTCATAAATTGATTTTTGTCACCCAATACTCTTATTTTTTGAGGGACACCCTTAGGTCTACATCCTCATGAAGAATCCTCATTTGCCATTCAAGAACTATTTGGTCACACTCCAAAAGGATCTTCCACTTGATAGATGCAACATTGATGTGAATGTCTCACGAGCAAAGAATACATATTTGACTAAATGATAGTACTGAATTAATCAGGTATTAAATTAAATTAATTAAAGTGCTGGTTTAAAACCAAGAGACAGTGAGTTCTAGTCCTGCTTCAGATACAAAAGATGGATGCTGAAACCCACCTCTGCTGTAAATGTCTATGGAGATCCTCAGTTCATCCAGGTCATGGTTTTTCCAAGAGGCAACCTGATTTCCTGGTTTTTCTTTGAAGATGTTTCGCTTCTCATCCAAGAAGCTTTTTCAGCTCTGACAGGATACAATTTGGGATGAACACCCTTTGAATGGTGTGGGGGGTAGCAATGGATTTCCAGAGAAAAAATTGCAGACTACAGGAACCAGGAGCACCACTCAAGTGACCCTGAGGACACAGATAAAGCTCCCAAGTGGCCTCAACGACTCTCTAAAAGGATGCAAAGGACCAGCTGTCTGAAAGGAATATCAGCCCTTCCCTTCCCCACCATCCAGTCAGGGCTGAAGAAGCTTCTTGGATGAGAAGCGAAACGTCTTCAAAGAAAAACCAAGGAAGTCCAGTGGCCTCTTGAAAAAGCTCCTTTGGGAAAGCATTTCTCTAAATCACCTGCTCCGTGTTATCCCAGGTACAGGCTCAATGAATCAAGTCAGCCTTTTCAATGCAGAACAGCCCTAAGGGTCCATTAAATTAAAGAGCCTTGGTGGTGCAGCGGACTAAAGTGCTGTTAAAGTAGCACTTAGCTGCCAGCTGCCTGCAATTACTGTGAGTTCAAATCTCACCAGGCTCAAGGTTGACTCAGCCTTCCATCCTTTCGAGGCAGGTAAAATGAGGACCCGGTTTGTGGGGGCAATAAGCTGACTTTGTATAAAAAAAAGAACACCGCTTGGGGGGGCCGAAAGCCCTACTAAGCAGGTATATACAAAAGTATGAAAGCTATTGCTTAACGCATTGTAAGCCGCCCCGAGTCTCCGGAGAAGGGCGGCATATAAATCGAACCAATAAATAAATAAATAAATAAATAAATAAATAAATAAATAAATACATACATACATACATACATACATACATACATACATACATACATACATACATACAAACTGGGATGCTTGGCATCTGACTCACCCAGGTAGTCTTCAACGTGCGACCACAATTGAGCTGAACACTGATGCTGCTAAGTGAGAAATCTGTTCATTGGGTTGTAACCCCCATTTTACAACTTTTCTTGCCGCATTTGTTAAGCAAATCACAGCTGTTGATAAGTCAGGAACACGGTTGTTGAAGAAATCTGGATTTCTCATCGACTTTGCTGGTCAGAAGGTCGCCAAATCACTATGACCGTGGAGATGCTGTAAAATAAGTCACACCATGGTGTGAAAAATGGTCACAAAGTCACTTTTTTCAGTGCTGTTGTAACTTCAAACGGTCACTAAACGAACTGTTGTCAGTTGAGGACGACCTGTATTTATGACTGTTGCTCTGTCCTAGGGGTCAGGTGATTGCCTTTGTTGTGGTCCGTCAGCAGCCCGCGGAGCTGGCAGTGGAGTCGGACAGTGAGGAGGCTGGGGAGGAACATGGGCCAGTCCTGGAGTCTGGGGAAGGCCTAGATGAGGGCTCTGCATCGGAGGCAGAGATGGGGCCAGGGTCATCTGGGAGCGATGCCCCCAGAGTTGGACAGCAGAGAGGCAGAGGAACACAGGAGGAGCCTGTTCCTAGTGCACGCATGCGCAGAGCTGCCAGAAGGCAAGAGCAGCTAAAGCAAAAAGGACGACTCAGGGGTAAGGCCAGGAGATGATTGGCCCCTCCCATAAGGCTTAAAAGAGCAGCAAAGGCTCTTGGGCTCTTTGTAGGAAAGCAACATTGCTAAATCTGTTTTCCAGTCGGCGTCTCTTGTTTCTGAACTTTGTGGGGCTTTGCCAAGAAAGGCCTTTGGCAGGGTGCCAAAGAAGATAAAGGTTTGTGATAAGCCCGAAGGACTTTTTCTGAAGGACTTAGTTTTGCAATTAATTTGGACTAAGCTGGGAATGAAGTAATTCTCAGCTGTTATAATAAACTAGTTTTGTTTGGGACTAATTGTGTCCTGTAATGACTAAGTGACCTAAGTCACAACAGCCTTTTGTGACATTCTGACAAGCTAAGTCAATGGGAAAATCTGATTCACTTAACAACCGTGTTACTCATTTAACAACTGGAGGAATTCACTTAACCAACGGTAGCAGGAAAGGTTGTAACTTAACAAACGTCTCGCTTAGCAACAGAACGGTTGGGCTCAATAGTGGCCATAATGTCTCCCTTCCCACTGAATAAGACATTGCAGTGCCAAGAGGAAGTTCATTTACTTTTCGAGCATTATCTTACCAATCAATTGAAAAATTACCTCTATGAATGACAGAACTGTGGACCTTTGAAGTATTTCATTAAAAGGAGCAAACATTAATTACAAACCCAGCCCAACCTTTTGCAGACATAAATTATGGGGATGATCTATTTTCTCCCTCTGTAATTGGAAGTGGTGACCAGCTCTTTAAATTATTATCCGTAAAAGCATGGATGAAATTAGAATGCAGCGCGGAGCATTCAGAAGGCTTATTTGCACCCTAAATAACTCACAGAAGTTGGAATTAGCCAAAGAATACTCAGTGATGGGGCCAGTCAGAAAGAACAATACCTTTTGATGAAGAACTTCAAAATATGATGACCAATAGTTCTAACCGTTCAAATGCTCTACTCCAAGTGGAGATTCATGGGGGGGGGGGGTCTGTTGCTTGCCCACGTGGATGCTCAGATGTAACCAAATGAAGGAATGGAGAATCTATCTATCTATCTATCTATCTATCTATCTATCTATCTATCTATCTATCTATCTATCTATCTATCTCTTCTATCATCTGTCTCTGTCTCTCACTCTCTCTCCTATCTATCTATCTATCTATCTATCTATCTATCTATCTATCTATCTATCTATCTATCTATCATCTTCTATTATCTGTCTCTGACTCTGACTCTGTCTCTGTCTCTCATCTATCTATCTATCTATCTATCTATCTATCTATCTATCTATCTATCTATCATCTATCATTTTCTATTATCTGTCTCTGTCTCTGACTCTGTCTCTGTCTCTCACCTATCTATCTATCTATCTATCTATCTATCTATCTATCATCTATCATCTATCATCTTCTATTATCTGTCTCTGTCTCTGTCTCTCTTTCTCTCTCTCTCTCTCTCTCTATCTATCATCTATCATCTATCATCTATCATCTTCTATTATCTGTCTCTCTCTCTCTCATCTATCTGTCTATCTATCTATCTATCTATCTATCTATCTATCTATCTATCTATCATATATCTATCTACCGTATTTTTCGGAGTATAAGACGCACCTTTTTCCCCTCTAAAAGAGGGTGAAAATTTAGGTGCGTCTTATACAGTGGTGGGTTTCAAAAAATTTTACTACTGGTTCTCCGAACTACTCAAAATTTCCGCTACTGGTTCTCCAGAACTGGTCAGAACCTGCTGAAACCCACCTCTGGTGCACGCTCCCGTTGCGAACTGGTAGTAAAGGTAAGTGGAACCCACCCTTGAAGGAAGGATCTGCTTTCTAAGGAAAGCAGTTTTAGCTGTCAGCACCATCTAGAAAAATGGTGGAGGGTTTTTTTTTCTTCTTCTTTTGCTGGGGTGGGTCGCCAAGGAAAGTCGCTTCCATGTGTCTCACATTCCTCCCCATCCTCCCTCCCTCCCTTATGAGGTAAGAGACCCAGGGATGATGTATGACTTAGATAATAGTGTAGGTTAACGATCTTCAGCTGCTCCACAAAGTAAAACCAAGTAATTTCATAATACGGAACATGATGGATTAAATCATGCGAACACGAGGGACATACATTAAAGGAAACCATCTTTTTTGGCATGCCAGACGAAAAGCACTTTTAGGAAGTTGTATGATGAATTAGCTGCCCCTTTTAATTTATATGCCATGATAAAGCAAAGCACACTTTTTGCCTGGTTACCTCCTGGGCAATTAGTCTCAAAATTCCTCTCCTAGAGACCATGATGTCAGGAAGACCTCAGGATGGTCTTTCTTTTATCAAAAGTCAGAAATCGCAGGACTTTCCTTGCTTGCTTCAAGGCTTACAGTGGCGTCGTCCTGACACTTTGCTTCAATCACAACTTCTCTTTCAATTTTCAAGACTCCTCCGTAGCTCATGTTTATGCATATGAGAGATTGGTCAACCGTTTGTCTGAAATGATATAGGGTCTCCTGCCTGAGACTCTGTCCGTCCGTCCGTCCGTCCGTCCATCTGTCCATCCATCCAAACTCGTCAACTAAGAGATCCAATAACCTGGTTGGCACACAATACTTCTTTTGTGGTTGTGCTTTTGGCAAGAGAGCAAAACATTCTGTTATTGGTCATGGCTTGAATCAAAACATCCCACTCGCTCGAATGCTACAATCAATAGCATGGTTTCCTATCTGTCTGTCTGTCTGTCTGTCTGTCTGTCTGTCTGTCTGTCTGTCTATCTATCTCTATCTATCTATCATCTATCTATGGTATCTATCTATCTACCTATCTACCTATCTGTCATCTCTCTCTCTATCTATCATCTCTAACTATCTATCATCTCTCTCTCTCTCTCTCTTTATCTCTCTTTATCTCTATCTATCTCTCTTTCTATCTACAGTATCTCTATCTATCTATCTATCTATCTATCTATCTATCTATCTATCTCTATTTCTATCTATCTATCTATCTATCTATCTATCTATCTATCTATCTATCTATCTGTCATCTCTCTCTTTATCTATCTATCTATCTATCATCTCTAACTATCTATCATCTATCTCTATCATCTCTATCATCTATCATCTATCTATCTATCTATCTATCTATCTATCTATCTATCTATCTATCATCTATCTATCTATCTATCTATCTATCTATCTATCTATCTATCTCTTTCTATCATCTATCTATCTATCTATCTATCTATCTATCTATCTATCTATCTATCTATCTGTCATCTCTCTCTTTATCTATCTATCTATCATCTCTAACTATCTATCATCTATCTCTATCATCTCTATCATCTATCTATCTATCTATCTATCTATCTATCTATCTATCTATCTATCTATCATCTATCTATCATCTATCTATCTATCTATCTATCTATCATCTATCTATCTATCTATCTATCTATCTATCTATCTATCTATCTACGGTATCTATCTACGGTATCTATCTACGGTATCTATCTATCTATCTATCTATCTATCTATCTATCTATCTATCTATCTATCTATCTATCTGGGAGTTGAAGTCCACAAGTCTTAAAGCTGTCAAGTTTGAAGACCTCTGGTATAGGATCTCCTGCTTCAGCAGGGGGTTGGACTAGAAGACCCCTAAGGTCCCTTCCAACTCTGTTATTCTCTATTCTGTACTTACATTTCCCCCTCCTCAGTTTTTCCTTCCCTGCAAAGGCTGAGGGAGTCAGGGCAGCCTCCTCCTCCCACCCTCACATTACTGTCAACAAGCCAGAAATGCAAGATACATATAAAGTGTAATTTTGTCTCATTAGCCAACAACACGCACACTTGCTCTTCATCTCTATAATTCATTTCTTATCTTTTTTTTTTCCTCCTTTTTTGCCCTTGTCCCATTCTTCTTGTTTTATAGTTTTTGTAAGTTGCCCCGTTATGGTTGTAATTTATGGCCGGGATTGCACGCTAGCAAATCACTGAATATTTTCATTGATTAGCCTAAATTGTCTAATCTCCTGTATGTTTTTAGGAGTTGATTGGGTGGTATTTACTGATTGCCTTCATCTAATTTAAAAATCAATCAATAGCCACAACGAGAGGCGATGGATAAATCGAGTCTAATGTGGCATAACTGCTGCAAATATCCATCAGAGGGCCATTTTCAATCGCATTTGGAGCAGTTTTAATACATAAACCAACATGTCTAACAGTTTTACTTCTGAAGCATATCATTTGGCAATAGAGCTTCACCCTGTGACAGCGCCTGATATTTCCGCTGTCTGGGTTAGGGTGATTTCCCACCAGGAAAATGAACATATTTCACCACAATAAAACTGCAGCAAACGAAAAAGGGGGTTGAGGAGAGAGAAACGCGATAAACTTCGGTTTCAAAGCACTTTGCTCTGTCGTCCCCAATATGATCAGCGTATATTAAGGGAAAATTAGCGTAGCGTTAGCCTTTCTTTGAAGTGATGTGATGTCTTTAAAAATAAGGCTGCAGATCAGGGGTGAAATCCAGGAGGTTCTGACAGGTTCTGGAGAACCGGTAGCGGAAATTTTGAGTAGTTTGGAGAACCGGCAAATTCCACCTCTGGCTGGCCCCAGAGTGGGGTGGGAATGGAGATTTTGCAATATCCTTCCCCCAGGAGTGGGGTGGGAATGGAGATTTTGCAGTATCCTTCCTCCAGGAGTGGGGAGGGAATGGAGATTTTGCAGTATCCTTCCCCTGGAATGGGGAGGGAATGGGGATTTTGCAGTATCCTTCCCCCAGGAGTGAGGTAGGAATGGGGATTTTGCAATATCCTTCCCCTGGAGTCGGGAGGGAATGGAGATTTTGCAGTATCCTTCCTCCAGGAGTGGGGAGGGAATGGAGATTTTGCAGTATCCTTCCCCTGCCATGCCCACCAAGCCACGCCCACCAAGCCACGCCCACCAAGCCACACCACGCCCACCAAGCCACGCCCACAGAACCAGTAGTAAAAAAAAAAGTTGGATTTCACCACTGCTGCAGATGGAGGAAGCGGGCTTCCTCTGGGTGTAAAAATTCATTTGGCAAAAGTACGACTTCATCCAGACACCTCTAGCCGTCCCGGGGGCAAGACGGCGGTTTTAATTAATTTATTTTTTTAACGAAAAGGGTGATTTGTTTTTACCTCGCTTGAATTTCTCAATTGGTCGTATATTAAGGGGCCTGCTTTGTTTGGTCATTTTTAGGGCAAGAAAGTATGCTCTGTGTATTCTCTGCGCCGTGGGTCTCAATCGCATTATGATTGCTTACCACACCATAACAGTGCAGGCTCTTTTCACTTGAAAAATAACTTGAAAGTCTTTCGACCGGCTCAGCATCTCGCTGGGAAGCAAGTTTGCTCCACTTGCAAAGTGGGAAGTTGACAAAGGCAAAACCAGGGACCCATTGATGATTTAAGACAGAGAAGAACAGGCCTTTTTTCCCACGGCTGGCTGTTTTGGGTGAAGCTCTGGGAAAAAAAAAAACATTGAGTGGGGAGGTCTCAGGGGGGACCCCCACACGGAAGCAGAGGTTCCTCAGAACTTTATCTCTGCTTTTTTGAACTTTTAGCCCCTCCCTCCTCCCGGCAGAAAGGAAAGGGGTGGAAAATTGGGAAGCCTCTCCGTGGTCCATTGCCCTAGAGCCAAAGAGCAGGCTTCCTTATGAAGATTTCCCCCAAAATGGAGTTGATTTGAAAGTTGTATGGGCATGTAGGTGCACCCATGCAAGAATGGAGAAAAAAATCTAAGGGACGTTAAAGGTTCCTCCTCCTCCTCCTTCTTTTTTCCTCCTCTTCTTTTCCTCTTCCTCTTCCTTCCTCTCCTCCTCCTCTTTTCCTCCTCCTCCTCCTCCCTTTCCTTCTCTCCTTTTCCTCTTCCTCTTTTCCTCCTCCTCCTTCCTCTCCTCCTCTCCTTTTCCTCCTGCTCTTTTCTTCCTCCTCCACTTTTCCTCCTCTTTTCCTCCTCCTCTTTTCTTCTTCCTTCTCCTTCCTCTCCTCCTCTCCTTTTCCTCTTCCTCTTCTTTTCCTCTTCCTCCTTCCTCTCCTCTCCTTTTCCCTCCTCTTCCCTCCTCCTCCTCTTTCTCCTCTTCCTCCTCCTCCTCCTCTCAGTGTGACATAGGAAAGAAATGCAAACTCTACCCTCTACCTGAACATAGGCAGGCAAGCTTAACCTCATTTTAATTTTTTTCCAAAAGACAGCCTTCCCCAGCCTATGGAAAAGCCCAGACTTCTACTCCTGCCTGTGTGTGTCTGAGAAAGCCTTAGCATCCCTCCCTTGACCTGGAGCTGAGCTCTTGACTACCCACAGCTTCCTCCATGCCTACCAAATTTTGCCCTTGCGAAAGGAGCACAAACGGAGCCTGCCGATCTGTGAATAAAACTGTGAAAAGACGCGAGGCTTCATGCGATTGTACAATCTTCATTTTTCTCTTCCTCTCTCTCTGCAAATTCCGCATAGATAGATAGATCGGACAGGGGATCCAGCGCTCATACGTAGATGATAGGTTACCTTACGTGCATGAATGTGTACAAAGACAGACGGATGGATGGGCAGTTTGGCAACCCTGCAAGAGAGGAAGCTGGATGAAGACACACAGTTCAAAGCAAGGAGGTTGATGCAACCTGACAGATAAGGTGCTAATACCCCACACCATAGTTAAAGCTCCTTTTCTGGTTAATAAATGGCTTTTTTAAAAAAAACCTCCTGAAATGTGATGTATTTCTCTCCCCTCTTCCCTGCCTAAATTGTAAAGAGTTGGGGGGGGAGAGGAGGAGGAGGAGGAGGAGGAGCATTAGGAGAAGAAGGATTGCTGGAGGAGGAGGAATTGGGTGGGGGGCAGATGGGGAAGGAAACATTCCTGCAACGTGCATCTTTGTTGGTATTTGTCTTGCCGAGGGCTCCGTGGCCCCCTTGTCACAGCCTTGCAAGCCACATTACTTACCCAAACATGCTACAGGGAGACCATGATGGATATAATTTCCAGAAGATTGGAAGGCAGGCCATGCTAACCGTTAAAATGAAATAAATAATAATAATAAGAATTTTAAAAAACCTAAGAGAGCTTTCTAAGATAATGGAAGAGGCTCCGTTTGTTCTTGCTTTTCTATGGGTCATTAGTTAAAAGGGAGTGAGGGGGAGAGGCAAAGAAAGAGAGAGAGAGAAAGAGAGAGAGAAAGAGGCAGGGAGAGAGAAAGAGAAACAGAAAGGAGAGAGAGAAAAAGAGAGAGGAGAAAGAGAGAAAGAGAGAGAGAGAAGGAGAGAGAGAGAAAGAGAGAGAAAGTGAGAGAGAGAAGGAGAGAGAGGAGAGAGAGAAAGGAGAGAGAGAGAAAGAGAAAGAGAGAGAGAGAAGGAGAGAGAGAAAGAGAGAAAGTGAGGGAGGAGAGAGAGAGAGAGAGATAAGGAGTGAGGTAAAGAGAGAGAGAAGGGGGAGAGAGAGAAAGAGAGAGAAAGGGAGAGAGAGAAAAAGAGAGAGGAGAAAGAGAGAAAGAGAAGGAGAGAGAGAGAAAGTGAGAGAAAGTGAGAGAGAGAAGGAGAGAGAGAGAGGAGAGAGAGAGAAAGGAGAAAGAGAGAAAGAGAAAGGAGAAAGAGGAAAAGAGAGAGAGAGAAGGAGAGAGAGAAAGAGAGAGAAAGTGAAAGAGAAGAGAGAGAGAGAAAGAGATAAGGAGTGAGAGAAAGAGAGAGAGAAGGGGGGAGAGAGAGAAAGAGAGAGAAAGGGAGAGAGAGAGAAGGGGAGAGAGAGAGAGAAAGGGATAAGGAGTGAGAGAAAGAGAGAGAGAGAAAGGGAGAGAGAGAGAGAGAGAAAGGGATAAGGAGTGAGGTAAAGAGAGAGAGAAGGGGGGAGAGAGAGAAAGAGAGAGAAAGGGAGAGAGAGAGAAGGGGAGAGAGAGGCAGAGAGAGAGAGAGAGAGAGAGAGAGAGAGAGAAGGGGGCAGAGAGAGAGAGAGAGCGCAGAGGGGGAAAACAGAAGGATGCAGGAACAAGCCCTCGACTGCAGGTGCTTCATCCTTTTTGTAAGAAAGCCTCTCTGAGACAAATGATTCTGCCTGGCATTTTGTACACACCGGAGATTGCTTATCGATCCAGATCAGAATATTCAAGCCGGCCCAGAGGGAGAAGGCAGAGTATTTTCTGAGGGAGTTAATAACTTGGCAGCTGAGCTGTCTTGTCCAATTCACTGAATCCGAGTCTCTAATCAGGCCTGAGTTTCTTATTTGGAGGACGGGACCCACATGCGCCGACGCCTCGCCTTCCACTCTGTCGGCCCGGTGACAGTGATTGAAATGACAGCCTTATGGATGGAGGCTAATCAAATTGTTTATTATCAGCCTAAATCGATAGGTATAGATTGTGGAAACATCACTATCCCGCCAACGAAAAGTCATACTAATGTTTCTGGTCCTGCAGATATAATTGGAAACTGTCTTTTCCTGCGGTATCATTCCTTCTTTCCTTCCTCACCTTCCTTCCTTCCTCCCGCCCCTCCTTTTCCCTCTCCTCCCTCTCCTTCCTTCCTCCCTTCCTCCCTCCGCTCCTTTTCCCTCTCCTCCCTCTCCTTCCTTGCTTCCCTCCCTCCCCTCCTTCTCCCCTCTCCTTCCTTCCTTCCCTCCCCTCCTCCTCCCTCTCCTTCCTTCCTCTTTTTTTTTTTTTAATTTGATTTATATGCCGCCCTTCTCCAGAGACTCAGGGCGGCTCACAATGCGCTAAGCATTGTCTTTCCTCCCCTCCTTCTCCCTCTCCTCCTTCTCCTTGCTTCCCTCCCTCCCCTCCTTCTCCCTCTCCTCCCTCTCCTTTCTTCCTTCCCACCCTCCTCTCCTTCTCCTCCCTCCCTCCCTTCCTCCCCTCCTTCTCCCTCTTCTCCCTCTCCTTCCTTCCTTCCTTCCTTCCTTCCTTCCTTCCTTCCTTCCTTCCTTCCTTCCTTCCTTCCTCCCTCCTTCTCCCTCTTCTCCCTCCCTTCCTTCCTTCCTCCCTCCCTCTCCTCCCTCTCCTCCTCTCCTCCCTCCCTCCTTCCTTCCCTCCCTCCCCCTCCCTTCCCCTTCCCATTTTCTGAGCCACATAGTTTTCTTAGTAGATGGTTTTGCGTTTTGTGGTTCCTGGTCCTTCCATTGTACAAATCCTGTGTTTTGGAGGGGGAGGAGGCATGTGAAATATTTTAATCTTGCAGGATCTGCTCCCCACCTCCTTGGCTAGCCACTTTTAAACCATGTGCCGTCCCCAAAATAGAGGAAGGCAGCTTAGAAAGCGTTCACTTGCAGCTATTCGTAACTAAGCCATCCCATAAAGAGTGGAGCTTTCAAAATTATATCTTGCAAACTGTAAAGGGGGACTCGCATATTCTCTAATTGTTGGGTTGAAACCTGGGATCCTATTTTGGGATTTTGGCAGCATCCAGAAAGGGCCTCAAAGACGTCTACCTTCCCCCTTCCCCCTTGCTTTTCCAATAGTCTCTAAATAGGAAAAATCTAAATTATGTTTATAGTATTGTTTTTCTTGTCGTTCAATTGGAGTGTGACTGACATGAGAAAGACAAAGAAAGACAGGTTGGCTGCCTCCATTCTTAACTCCATCTTCCCTTTGGTTATGTCATTGTGTCTTCAACATAATATTTCTCCAAAAAAACCACCATCTTTTAGAAAAGACATCGGGGTGAAATGCTCCTGGTTCGGACCGGATCACGTGATCCGGTAGCGATGGCGGCAGGTGGTTCGGAGAACCAGTAGCAAAAATCCCTGCACCCCCCCCCCGCCCCCCCACCATGCCCAGCTGAGCCGCAGGATCATCAGAGGCTTTTTTTTTACTTTTAAAAGCATTTTTTCTACAACTTCTTCCGACAAAAAAATGCTTTTAAAAGTAAAAAAAAAAAAAAGCTTCTGATGATCGTGCGGCTCAGCTGGGATCATCAGAGGCTTTTCAAAGCATTTTTTTCTGCAACCTCTTGGCCGAAGAGGTGGTAAAAAAAATGCTTTGAAAAGTCTCTGACGATCCCAGCTGAGTTGCCTGAGCGGCAGAGGCTTTTCAAAGCATTAGAAAAAAATGCTTTGAAAAGTTAAAAAAAAAAAAGTTGGCCGGGGTAGAAGACAGAAGCAGAAGAATTCTTTGAAGGAACCGGAGGTTTTTACGTGGCGATAAAGCTGGTGGAATAAAGACCCTTAGTAGGGTTGGGGTTTTTTTTTCTATCTGACCTCCTTTGCACTTTTGAGAAATTTATTTTAATTTGGAATAGTGCTGGGTCAAAAAAAAACCTTGCCTGCGTTTTCCAACTCACACCTCTTCTATTTCAAATTATTTTTTAAAAAAAGAGAAGACATGTCATTTAATGCCAGATAGTCAGTGTGGGATTCAGCCGGTTCGTGCCGATTCAGGCGAATCAGTTGTTAAATTGCTGGCTGGCCCCACCCCTTCCAGCCCCATGTGCCCTGTTCTGGCTCCCAGGTAAGTGCAGGGAGACCTACTTGGCCCAAAACGGGGAGAAGGGGGTCCAGCGCCCCTCCCCCACAACCCGTTTTTGCTCCCAGGAGGCTGCAGGGAGGCCTACTAGGCCCAAAATGGGACTTTTCCTTAGTTACAAGCTGGCTAAAGGGTGTGAGTGAACATTCTGTCTTTTACCATAGATGGGGAAAGGGAATTCACACAGAGGGATTTTTTTTTTTTTTCTTTACAGCTGAAATATAGGCATGAGGCAGGAAGGTGGCAGAAGGGAAGATGGATGGGAAACAACAACGGCTCCCGACAGTCTGTGCCAACTCCTTAGATTAAAACAAAACTTTGGCAAAAGAAATTCTGAAGCATCCCAAGAATAGGGAAATAAAAGTAGAAAAGGACCTGAGGAAATTGGAGGACAGATTTTGACACACTGTTAATCTGGAACAAGTAAGAATGTCCTTGGAAGAGAGGGAGAGAGGGAGAGGGTGGGGAAGAGAGAAACAAGAGAGACAGACAGACAGAGGGAGGGAGGGAGAGGGAGAGAGAGAGGACAGACAGGAGAGAGAAAGAAAGAGAGAGAGAGAGAGAGAGAGAGAGAGGGAGGGATGGATGGACAGACAGACAGAGAGGGAGAGAGGTGATGGATGGATGGATGGATGGATAGAAGATAGAAAGATAGACAGATAGAAGAGAGATAGATAGATAGATAGATAATGGATGGATGGATAGAAGCTAGAAAGATAGACAGATAGAAGATAGATAGATAGATAGATAGATAGATAGATAGATAGATAGATAGATAGATAGATAGATAGATAGATAGATGATGGATGGACGGACAGAGAAGGAGAGAGGTGATGGATGGATGGATAGAAGATAGAAAGATAGACATAGAAGATAGATAGATAGATAGATAGATGATAGATAGATAGATAGATAATGGATGGATGGATAGAAGCTAGAAAGATAGAGAGATAGAAGATAGAGATAGATAGATAGATAGATAGATAGATAGATAGATAGATAGATAGATGATGGATGAATGGATGGATGGACAGACAGACAGAGAAGGAGAGAGGTGATGGATGGATGGATAGAAGATAGAAAGATAGAGATAGAAGATAGATAGATAGATAGATAGATAGATAGATGATAGATGGATGGATGGATGGATGGATGGATGGATGGATGGATGGACGGATGGACGGATGAACAGACAGACAAACAGACTAGAACCACACACTAGATGGACATAAGACATAGATCAGACAGAGAGAGAATGAATGAATGAATGAATGAATGATGGCCATGTCTGCATGTTCAAAGTCCTGGTCTTTTTGATATGTTCTACTTGTAAAGTAGAAAATGTATATATACATACATATATATATAAATAAATAAATTGGGGAAGGCTCTTCTCAAAGAGTCCTAGCTGCCAGCTCGACTTTCTAAAGGCATCCCCCTACAGATGCCTTTGGGAACAATTACGACTTTGGGTTATAAAACTGCGCATCCTTCTGGTGCCAAAATGGCTCGGCTTCAAACCGCTGGCTTTGAAGTAGTGCTTAATTTTTCCTTCTGCTAATTCAGATTCTGGCTGCATCACCGCCATCGAGCATCTTCTCCTGGCCTAGATGTTGAGATCCAGCGGGGTGTTTTTTTATGTTCTCTTAACTCCAGCTACCCCTTGCTTGACCCCGGGTCCCCTCCCCTCCCCACCCCTCTCCCTCTTTTGAAGTGGGCTGAAAAAAGCAGCGGTCTTTCTGATTAGCCATATTTTTCCATTTCCAGGAAACAAAAGCTGAGTGACACGCTCTTTCTAGATCTTCAGCGGCAGGGTGACCTTGCTAAGTAAATGGCCCAGATGCCCAACAAGGCTTCGCTTATGTTCAGCCATGAATACCGGGTGTCCCAAATGTCAGCAATGAAAGGGAAATCGGGAGCAAGCCGATGGGAAATTGACTGGAACACAACCCCTTGTGTGTGATAAGAATCACTGGAGCAGATCCTGTCCCCGTGAAGATGTCCTTAAGACTTTGGCATCAAAGAAGTGGGACGCATGACACGTTCTGCCACCCACTGTTAGTTGCTATTTAATGACAGTTCTTAGGGCTTCATTCTTTTAGCCCAGGTTTCTTGAAAGCAACAATAGAATAGAACGATAGAAGAACAGAGTTGGAAGGGATCTTGGAGGTCTTCTAGTCCAGCCCCCTGCTCAAGCAGGAAACCCTACACCACGGGTGGGCAAATGTGGCTCTTTTACAACCTGTGGACTTCAACTCCCAGAATTCCTGAGCCAGCTTGGCTGTCTATACCCTATACCATTTCAAGACAAAAGGCTGTCCAAGCTCTTCTTAAAAACCTCCAGTGTTAGAATGTCCAACTACGTACAACTAGACACAAGGACAGTTTTTTCCCGAAAGCCATCACTCTGCTAAACAAATAATCCCCTCAACACTGTCAAACTAGTTACTAAGTCTGCATTATTTAATCTTCTCATCGTTCCTATCACCCATCTCCTCCCACTTATGACTGCATGACTGTAACCTTGTTGCTGGTATCCTTACTATTTATATTGACTGTTTCCCTATGACTATCATTAAGTGTTGGACCTTATGATTCTTGACGAACGTATCTTTTCTTTTATGTACACTGAGAGTGTATGCACCAAGACAAATTCCTTGTGTGTCCAATCACACTTGGCCAATAAAGAATTCTATTCTATTCTATTCTATTCTATTCTATTCTATTCTATTCTATTCTATTCTATTCTATTCTATTCTAGTCTAGTCTAGTCTAGTCTAGTCTAGTCTAGTCTAGTCTAGTCTAGTCTAGTCTAGTCTCCATTTTTTTCTTTTCTCTACTCTACTCTACTCTACTCTACTCTACTCTACTCTACTCTACTCTACTCTACTCTATTCTATTTGGTTGGGCTGTTTGTGCATTTTGTCAGGAGTGTTTCAAGTAATTCCCCCCCTCCCTCTCTGATCAGTTCAGGAGCAAGGATAAACCCATGATGCTACTTGCTTGTTCAACAGCCAACAAGGATTGACTGAATGGGATTGTTTGAATGGAGATGGGGTTTACATTGATTCTACAACTTTCCTGTCCACTTTTAACTTTTCCATGGGGAAGATAAAGATCTGTATGAGTGCAGTCCCTTGGACTGCAAGGTGATCCAACCGGTCAGTCCTAGAGGAGATCAACCCTGACTGCTCTTTAGAAGGCCAGATCCTGAAGATGAAACTCAAATCCTTTGGCCACCTAATGAGAAGGAAGGACTCACTGGAGAAGAGCCTAATGCTGGGAACGATTGAGGGCAAAGGGAGAAGGGGATGACAAAGAATGAGGTGGCTGGATGGAGTCACTGAAGCAGTCGGCGTGAGCTTAAATGGACTCCGGGGGATGGTAGAGGACAGGAAGGCCTGGAGAAACATTGTCGATGAGGTCGCGATGGGTCGGACACGACTTCGCAACTAACAACAAGACAGGGATGGGGGCCTCTACTTACTTTCTACTCTATACACAATCCTCAAAGCAGATGAGGTCCTTTTCTACAGCGATTTACCAAGTTTGAATTCTTTAAGCATCGTCCCTTCCCTCCCTCCTTCTCTCCCCCTCCCTTCTCTGTCTTCCCTTCCCTTCCTGTCCCTCCCCTCCTCTCCTTCCCCCTTTCCTTCCCCTTCCCCTCCTCCTTTTCTTCCTCCTCCCTTCCCTTCCTCCTTCTTCTTCCCCTCCTCCTCCTCCTCCTCTTCCTCCTCCCTTCCCTTCCTCCTTCTCCTTCTCCTCCTTTTTTTGCCTGAGAAAACCCACTTCGTGGAAGAGGACCCCCTTCCCAAAATTCAGTGGTGGTGGTGGGGGGAAAAGGAGAAAACCTGGTTGTCATGAATGTTACATCTTTAATGCCATTTTGCTCGCTGTCATGGTAAATAAAGAATATTAATTAGTCAAGTAGCCTCTCTGACAGGCCTTTTGTTTTTACCCTGATTCCTAAATTATGTATTCTGCCGATTTATTTATAGCTCTTGAGTCAGAAATGTAGATGCTTTGTACGAGAGAGCTTGGAAGATACGTTGGCAAAGGAGTCACGAAAGCACGGCTTTTTCTGTCCCGTGTCGTCCCCCACCCCTTTTATTTTTCATCAAAAGGTTCTTGAGGGTATTCGTCACACGGAAGGGGAGAGGTCTGGATTTCAGAGCAGTTCATGTAGGTTTCATTTTTTTTAAAAAAAAAATTGTTGGGAAGCCCACAAATGAACGCTTCTTGCTAAGATGCTGCCCTCATCTCATATAAGCAAAATTAGTGCTTATTAATTAATAATAACCCCCCCCCCCAATAAGCTTCTTTTGAAATGATTTTTTTTTTTTTTTGGGAAAGGAAGAAAAAAAATAGCTTTCTTGTTTTTTTATTTAGTGTTGAATGCCAAGATTTGTTTAACTGCAACATGGGAAGGATCTTTTTCTCCATCTAGATTTGTATTTCTCAACGGGAAAACTTCTAGGTGTGTTGGATTCCAAATCTCAGAATTTTTAGCGATGGTTATGTTAGCTGGGGATTTCTCCCTCCCCCTTCTGTCTTCCTCCCTCCCTCCCTCTCCCTCTCTCCCTCTCCCTCCCTCCCTTCCTTTCCTCCCTCCCTCTTTCTCCTTCCTTCCTTCCTTCCTGCCTGCCTTCCTCTCTCCCTTCCTCCTCCCTCCCTCCCTCCGTTCCTTTTCTTCCTCCCTCCCTGCCTGCCTCCCTCCCTCTCTCTCCTTCCCTCTCCCTCCCTTCCTTTCCTTCCTCCTTCCTTCCTTCCTTCCTTCCTTCCTTCCTGTCTTCCTCTCCCCTCCCTCCCTTTCCTCCCTCCCTCCCTTTTTTCTTCCTCCCTCCCTCTCCCTTCCTCCCTCCTCCCTCTGTTCCTTTCCTCCCTCCCTCCCTTCCTGCCTGCCTGCCTGCTACGCTGCCTGCCTTCCTGCCTCCCTCCCTCTCTCCATCCTTCCCTCCCTCCTCCCTCCCTTCCTTTCCTCCCTCCCTCCCTCTTTCTCCTTCCTTTCTCCCTCCCTCCCTCTCCCTCTCTTCCTCCCTCCTTTCCTTTCCTCCCTCCCTCCCTCCCTTCCTTCCTCCCTCCCTCCCTCTTTCTCCTTCCTTTCTCCCTCCCTCCTTCTCCCTCTCTCCCTCCCTCCTCCCTCCTTTCCTTTCCTCCCTCCCTCCCTTCCTTCCTCCTTCCCTCCCTAATTTATATGCTGCCCATCTCACAATT
This sequence comes from Pituophis catenifer annectens, assembly GCF_029215685.1. NCBI lineage: Eukaryota > Metazoa > Chordata > Lepidosauria > Squamata > Colubridae > Pituophis > Pituophis catenifer. The sequence continues at coordinate 20,569,945 of NW_027256893.1, forward strand.
GCATGACTCCAGAAGGCAAACAACCCCAATAATATAGAAATTTGTTAAATAAATAATAAATAAATAAATAATAGAAACATTATTATAAAAGGTTAAAGCACTAAAACAGTATACCTTCCTTTCTCTTCTGTATAGAAATGCACGCACGCCACTGATGTCATGTATTTAAGGAGTGAACCGGGGCAGGGGAGATTTCGCATTTTGTACGTCATACCTTTTTACAAGATAAAGGAGGGGAACCGTCTTCGGTAACAGAGCTACATTTTGCGGTTTTTATTCCATTGCGCGTATAATATGTGGTCGAAGGCAAAGTAATGCTTTAAAGAGGGTGGATGGCTAGCACGTTTTTAGGCTGAGGTTTTACTGGGATATATGTTTTCAATGGCAGAAATATGTGTGCAATTATGTCTCGTGAAGTTGGATAAAACTGCACTGCCGTTTGTTGTTGCTGCTGTTGTTCGCCATAATAAAATCACTTATTTTGAAACTCACTCTGGCATTTCTGTGCTTCCTCCCCTACGGACACCTTTCCCTTCCTTTCTTTTTCTTCTTTATCTCGTGTCTTTAACCACTACTTGCAGTCAAGTAGTTGGGTTTGGATGCAAAACTTGGTTTCAGAAAGTGCCACTAAACGGCGTATGTTGGCCCAGCCTTTGAATTTTCTAGCTACAGGGAAGTCCTTGACTTACGGCAGGTCATTTAGCGACTTTCAAAGTTACAACGGCACTGAAGAAAAGTGACTTATGACCATTTTTCACACTTACAACCATCGCAGGATTGGTTTTTAATCTCATTGAGTATACAACTGATTTTATCTCGTGGACTCCCTCCCCCACCCCCAAATGGGCTCTATTATGGAAGAACTATGCCTTTTCATAATAGATTCCATTTATTGGCTTTCTAATCCTTAATAGGGATGTGGTGGCTCAGTGGCTACGATGCTGAGCTTGTCAATCAAAAGGTCGGCAGTTCAGCAATTCAAATCCCTAGCGTCGCGTAACGGGGTGACCTCCCGTGACTTGCCCCAGCTTCTGCCAACCTAGCAGTTCGAATGCAGGTAAAAAATGCAAGTAGAAGAATAGGGACCACCTTTGTTGGGAAGGTAACAGCGTTCCGTGCGCCTTTGGCATTGAGTCATGCCAGCCACATGACCACGGAGACGTCTTCGGACAGCGCTGGCTCTTCGACTTTGAAACGGAGATGAGCACCGCTCCCTAGAGTTGGGAATGACTAGCACATATGTGCGAGGGGAACCTTTACCTTTACCTTATCGGCTTTCTAACCTTTAATAAGAGTGCTATATGTATCCCAAATATACGTATTTTCTTTCCCACGTATACAGATAATTGAAAAATCTCTAGACAAGAACTGAACATGAAGAGGGTATATATCCTCTTCACAGGATGAAATAGTTATTAAACGGGGATGTGTATTATCATACACACACCCCTTTAAAGAAAACTTTTTTTATGCCTATTTTAAGCAATTGATTACTGCCTGGCTAATAATAGGTGCGCCTTTTGTCAACGAGCTGAATGGAAAGGATCGTAGATAATGTACTATATAATTGTTCCGTTGACTGCTGATGAAAATTCCCAGCTCCTACTTGAGGAGGCCAACAGTCCTGCGTTACCAACTAATTTATCATGTAAGAGTAATTAGAATTCTCTGCCTCAACAGGACCCACCTGGGGTGCAGCTTCCTCGATGTCGTCGTCTTATTTACGTAGCTCATACTTCCAGCCCTCTTGCAAGAAAAATTAAGCCGATGGTAGGAAGTGGAGGAGAAAGGATGGGGGTAGGAAGCCCGACCGAAAGGAAAATCTCAGTGGCATTCATGTACTGTACTATAATGCTGGTCACCATGGTTAAATCTGGGTCAGTCTTTGCATAAACCAAAATAACAGAGCTGAAAAGGACCTTGGAGATTTTCTAGCCCAACCCCCTGCTCAAGCAGGAAAGCTTATACCCAATGGGTGTCCAATCTCTTCTTGAAAACCTCCATTGTTGGGACACTTACAACTTCTGCAGGCAAGTTGTTCCACTGACTAATTGTTCTCACTGTCAGGAAATTTCTCCTTAGTTGCAGATTGGTTCTTTCCAGGGGTGAAATCCAGCAGGTTCTGGAGAACTGGTAGCGGAAATTTTGAGTAGTTCGGAGAACTGGTAGCGGAAATTTTGAGTAGTTCAGAGAACTGGTAGTGGAAAGTTTGAGTAGTTCAGAGAACTGGTAGTGGAAATTTTGAGTAGTTCAGAGAACTGGTAGCGGAAAGTTTGAGTAGTTCAGAGAACTGGTAGCAGAAAGTTTGAGTAGTTCAGAGAACCGGTAGTGGAAATTTTGAGTAGTTCAGAGAACTGGTAGCGGAAATTTTGAGTAGTTCAGAGAACTGGTAGCGGAAAGTTTGAGTAGTTCGTAGAACCGGCAAATACCACCTCTGGCTGGCCCCAGAGTGGGGTGGGAATGGAGATTTTGCAATATCCTTCCCCTGCCATGCCCACCAAGCCACGCCCACCAAGCTACACCACACCCACCAAGCTATGCCCACAGAACTGGTAGTAAAAAAATTTGGATTTCACCACTGGTTCTTTCCTTGATTAGTCTCCATTGGAGACTTTTTTTTTTTAAATTTGATTTATATGGCGCCCTTTTCCGAAGACTCAGGGCGGCTTACAATGCGTTGTAACCTATTGGAGAATAGGTTGATCCCGTCTTCATTGGGGCAGCCCCTCAAAATTGGAAAACTGCTATCATGTCACCCCTAGTCCTTTTTTTCATTAAACTAGACCTACCCAATTCCTGCAACCGTTCTTCATATATTTTAGCTTCCAGTCCCTTAATCATCTTTGTTGCTCTTCTCTGCACTTTTTCCATGGCGCCCAAAACTGGATGCAATATTCCAAGTATGGCCTGGCAACCATTCTTATTTTGAAAAAAAGAAAGAAGGAAAAAAGTAGGCATGAAAATAGTAGGCACGAAATATAATATTCTATATTTTCTACCTTAAACACCAAAGCTGCATAAAAGAGCTTACTATTTCTCTACATTTTAATAACATCCGCTTTCATTCCCTCTGAAATCGAGCTGTGAGAAATCCGATATTTTTAAGGTGGTTAATATGTTGGAAGAATTATTATTCTCGGTCGGAAGATTTGGTGGTTGATCTTCTTCAAGCCCACGTGGAACCATTCTCGCTATTGCTTCAATTCATTTCCAAATATCTGCCGAAGATGTCAACTTTTGATGACCCCTTTCAACCCAGAGGGGGGAAAAAAAGAGAGATGCTCGTCTTCACAGCATGGAAGAGGAACTGGACCTCCTGAAATTTTTTTTATCCTTGGTCCCTATTTTGAGGAGTCATTCAAGTCGAACCATTTCTGAGGGCTTCATGCAGTTTGTACAGCCTTTTAAACTAACCCCCTGAGTTTTCTTACATGGGAATTCTTGTCATTGCTTCAGCCAATTATCAACATGTGTTTTCTCCATTCTTCCTTTGGTTAATTGTTTACTGAACATGAAGTCCTTGAGTGACTGTGGAGGTCTTGAGGGGTGGCAATGGGTGAATGGAGAAAGGACTGCAAAACATTTTGGTTCCTAAATTAGATTGAAAGGAAGACTGAGTCAAAATATGAAGTCATCATAATAATGAAGTTAAACAAATAATTCCCTCAACACTGTCAAACTATTTACTATGTCTGCACTACTATTAATCTTCTCATCGTTCCTATCACCCATCTCCTCCCATGTATGACTGTATGATTGTAACCTTGTTGCTTGTATCCTTACGATTTATAATGACTGTTTCCTAATATGATTTGATTGCTTATTGGTACCCTATGGCTATCATTAAGCATTGTACCTTATGATTCTTGACTAATGTTTCTTCTCTTTTTATGGACAATGAGAGCATATGCATCAAAGACAAATTCTTTGTGCGTCCAATCACACTTGGCCAGTAAAGAATTCTCTTCTCTTCTCTTCTCTTCTCTTCTCTTCTCTTCTCTTCTCTTCTCTTCTCTTCTCTTCTCTTCTCTTCTCTTCTCTTCTCTTCTCTTCTCTTCTCTTCTCTTCTCTTCTCTTCTCTTCTCCTCTCCTCTCCTCTCCTCTCCTCTCCTCCTCTCCTCTCCTCTCCTCTCCTCTCCTCTCCTCTCCTCTCCTCTCCTCTCCTCCTCTCCTCTCCTCTCCTCTCCTCTCCTCTCCTCTCCTCTCCTCTCCTCTCCTCTCCTCTCCTCTCCTCTCCTCTTCCCTACCCTACCCTACCCTACCCTACCCTACCCTACCCTACCCTACCCTACCTCTATTCTATTCTATTCTATTCTATTCTATTCTATTCTATTCTATTCTATTCTATTCTATTCTATTCTATTCTATTCTATTCTATTCTAAAATAACAACTAATCATGAAGAAGCTAAAGTGCTCTGAGACTTTAGAATTCAAACAGATAAGCACCTGCTATAGAACACTCCAGATTTAATAATTGTCCATAAGAAAGACCAAAAAGTCTGGATAGAGTCCAGAGTCATTGTGTGAGTGAGATGGGCAGCATAAAAAATTAATAATAAATGCCCCCCCCACTATGGTGCAGGAGGCCGACTAGGCCACACCCACCATGGCCACGCCCACCCAGCAACCAGGCAGAGAACCCCTTACTAAAATTTTGGAAGCCCACCCCTGCATCAATCAAGCTTTGCAATGGATCATCAATCACCGTTACTTTTTCCAGAGCTACTCACCATAAAGCTTTTGATAACATCTCATGCTTAGCCAAGGAAGGATATATTTCAAAACAGGAGCCGAAGTCTTTAAATTTTGAAACATTAAAATTTGCTTCCCCACCCACCCACCCACCCCATGGAACTCCTGAAACAACAGCGGCCCCAACTTTTCCATCGACTCATTCTGCCAAAAGTGATATCCAGGCTTAGAGAGAGTAAATCATATTTGACAGTTTTAAGACTCCAAAATGAACTTTGCAAAAAAAAATAAATAAATAAATAAAAAAAGGGAAGTTACAAGTAGCTAGAAGGTGATTGAAAAAAAACCCAAGGAAGGTAAATAACTGTATTTGCCTACAAGCTACATTATAGTCACAAGGAACATTTCTATTATGTATGTAAGAAAAGTATACAGTCTGTTGTTTGACTATTTTTTGTTAAAGTCAACATGTCGACTTCAGCTGCGATTTCATTTTGTCAAGTTACGATGCACTTTACATATTTTAATAACAATTCAGTTGTGTACGCTGTGAGAGACGCATACCTTAGATGTTTGGCTTTATAAATCTGATAAATAAACCAAACGAATCCAAGGAGAATAATTCCTAGGTAAGAGATGTTTTGAGATATTTTGAGACCAGCATATTTGGAGTCGATAGGGACGCGGTGGCTCGGTGGCTAAAATTGAAAGGTCGGGAATTCAGCAGTTCAAATCCCTAGTGCCGTGTAACGGGGTGAGCTCCCGTTACTTGTCCCAGCTTCTGCCAACCTAGCAGTTTGAAAGCAGGTAAAAAATGCAAGTAGAAAAATAGGGACCACCTTTGGTGGGAAGGTAACAGCGTTCCATGCGCCTTTGGTGTTGAGTCATGCCGGCCACATGACCACGGAGACGTCTTTGGACAGCGCTGGCTCTTTGGCTTTGAAACGGAGATGAGCACCGCCCCCTAGAGTCAGGAACGACTAGCACATATGTGCGATGGGAACCTTTGCCTTTTTATATTTGGAGTCAACGAATTAACACTCTGTCTCTGGTAAGGTGGACCCTATTTTAGATGTAGATGCTGGAGGTCATTTGAATATAAATCTCAGACAAGACCTTCTTTCAAAAGGGACATATATAAAGACAGATGTACAGAGAAGGTACATTTCCTAGGTCCCAACAGATGGCATTGCTTCAAAAAAGACACCAGGAGCATGGCTATTTTCTGTGACCTTGTGGGATGGATGGATAGAAACAAATGGGAAAAGGATGATAGCAATAGCACTTAGACTTATATACCACTTTACAGTGCTTTACAGCCCTCTCTAAGTGGTTTACAGAGTCAGCCTATTGCCCCCAACAGTTTGGGTCCTCATTTTACCCACCTCGGAAGGATGGAAGGCTGAGTCAACCTTAAGCAGGTCAGGATTGAACTCCTGGCTGTGGGCAGAGCGTGCCATACTGCATTCTAACTATTGTACTACCCATGGAAGGATGGAAGGAACAAATGGGAAAAGGATGATAGCAATAGCACTTAGACTTATATACCACTTTACAGTGCTTTACAGCCCTCTCTAAGCGGTTTTACAGAGCCAGCATATTGCCCTCAACAATTTGGGTCCTCATTTTACCCACCTCGGAAGAATGGAAGGCTAAGTCAACCTTGAGCCTGGTGAGAATCAAACTGCCAAATTGCAGGCAGCCGACAGTCAGCAGAAGTAGCCTGCAGTACTGCACTCTAACCACCGCGCCACTGTGGCTCATGATCCTGAGTGTAACTTGGTCTTATGTCTTATGTCTTTGGGGTACCAGGGACCAGTTCTGTAGAGTTTTTCCGTGGCCTGAAGGGTGCATGGTTTTGTGTGCAGCTTGCATTCTGTGCATGCGGCTTTGCTTATTTGCATGACCCAGTTTCTAGCATGCCACGGACCAGTGCCGGGCCACAGACTTGGGGGTTGGGGGACCCCTGATGAAGGTGATAATCAGCATTTGGAATTGCACCTAAAAAGCTGGACAGTTATCAGGAGATATTTGAGCGGCTATCGCACTGAATAGGAGGTCGAACTACATAACAGTTAAAATCTGTACAGTTCTGCAATTCTATGAAGTCATCAGCAATTGAGGTTGACTTGAGCTCCTCAACCAGCTGCCTTCCAAATTCCATATTTTTTTAGGAAAACATGTCGGCGTCTAATCCTCTCCAGAGTAACCACGAACAAAATGAGTCTTCCAGAATTCAACTTTTCCCATTTTCTTCTTCATCATCATCCATTTATATTTGGACCACAGCAACAGCAGCAGCAACCTGGGTGGCAAGGTCAATGGGAAAAGAGAAGCAGCCAAAGGTAATCTGTTTTTGAGATGTTCTCTCTGAATTCGGTCAAAGGCCCTGCCAACCCTCAGAGGGATGGCAAGAACACAGTGAGAGAATCCCAAACCCTGACCAAAGGATGCTTGCTAATCTTTGACCTACAAAAACATGACACACCTACATTTTGGGGGAAACCCAAGGAGTGATGCCCTTTAATTTCTCCGAGAAAACAAATCCTCGGTAAGTTAAAGGTGTCAACCCAGCAGAGAACATTTTTGTAATGGAGACAGGATAAAAAATGACCAACATCTTTCATTGCTAGAAAAGAGAAGAGGTGTCCCTCTGTTGCTTCGCAAATTACAGCTTGCTGGGGGTGCCATTACTGGGTGACACCATGGTGGGTGCACAAATCAGTCTCATTATCGGGTTGGAAAATTTGAGGGACCTAGAATTATTTATTGGCAAATTAGAGATGGCAGAATTATTGGTTGGTGAAGGAGAAGGTTGCAAGCAACGGGTTAGGAAATTAGAGGTGCCTGGTTTTGTCTGTGCATAAATCGGAGCTCTGGAAAGCGGTTATTGGAGGTCAAATGAAAGACAGGCACATTATTTACGGCTCTTTCAGAAAATATTGCAAGGAGGCTGCCCAGCTTGTTAGAGAAGAACATATTGGTTGCTCCGGAATGATTCCTTCCTTCTCTTCGTTTTCAGACAACTATCGTGTTTCCCTGAAAATAAGACTGGGTCTTATATTAATTTTTGCTCCAAAAGACACATTAGGGCTTATTTTCTGGTTAGATCTTATTTTGGGGTAATACGGTACTAAATGCATCCATCTGGCTAACAATCTTAGGTAAAGGTTCCCTTTGCACATATTTATTTATTGGTTCAATTTATTTATTGGTTCAATTTATATGCCACCCTTCTCCGGAGACTCAGGGCGGCTTACAATGCATTAAGCAATAGCCTTCATACTTTTGTATGAAGCACATACTTCACACATATGTGCTAGTCATTCCTGACTCTTAACTTAATCTTAACTGGGGCTTATTTTTGGGCTAGGGCTTATATTACGAGCATCCTGAAAAATCATGCTAGGATGTATTTTCTGGTTGGGTCTTATTTTTGGGGAAACAGGTTTATACACAATAGGACATCTTTGCTGAACAGATAGCATATTTTTATTTTAAATAAATAATAGATACTGCACATTCTAGCTTGTTCCTCGAAAAATTCCAGCAATGAAAACAACATTTCTTTGTGCCTTCAAATCAGTGTTGACTCCTGGTTTCTGTCTGGAAAATTTTCTGGACAAAATTTTGAAGTTTGTAGCTTGCCATTGTCTTCTTCTCGGGGCAGAGGGAGAGTGACTAGCTCAAGGTCAGCCAGCTGCCTTTGTGTCCAAGGCAAGATTAGAAGTCATAAGTCTCCTGGTTTCTAGCCCGATGACGTAGTGCTACATCAAACTGGCATTTTATGCTCTGTAGATTTCTATAACTCGTCTTAACTTTGGAGGAGGTCATTCCAAATAATAATTCCAATAACAGGTAAGCTTATGGAAAAGGTGCAAGAATGGTTGCAAAAAAGAAATTCAGGAGAAATTCAATTTTCAGCTCTGTCCCTAGTTTAGAATAAATAGTTGCTCATCTGTTGGGCTCCTTTCTGGAGGATTTGCAGAAGAGTTGGTTTTGAAAGAGTGCAGAGAAGATGATTAGGGGACTGAAGGCCAAAACATATAAAGAATGGTTGGAGGAATTGAGTATGTCTAGTCTAACAAAGAGAAGAACTAAGGGGGTGACATGATAGCAGTGTTCAAATACTTGAGGGTCTGCCAAAAAGAAGAGGGAGTCAACCTCTTCTCCAAAGCACCTGAAGGCAGGACAAGAAGCAATGGATGGAAACTAATCAAGGAGAGAAGCAACCTGGAACTAAGGAGAAATTTCCTGACAGTGAGAACTATCAATCAGTGGAAGAGCTTGCCTCCAGAAGCTGTGGGTCCTCCAACACTGAAGGTTTTTAAGAATAGATTGGACAGTCGTCTATCTGAAATGGTATGGGATTTCCTGCTTGAGAAGGGGATTGGACTAGAAGACCCCTGAAATCCCTTCCAATTCTGTTATTCTGTCAGAAGACCTCCAAGGTCCCTCCCAACTCCACCTTATTCTGATGAAGAAGGTATCACTTAGGAATTATAGAAAGCCCCAAACCTGTAAAAAAACTGTCATGATCTCATGCCAATCTGGGGAAGGGAAGTTGTTAACTGGATACATGAATGGTGAGCTGAAGATCTCCCCCAGCACATGGCCTAGTCATTCTTCCCCCTTTGCCACAGCATTAGAGCGCTATTGATTTCCCGAAACAAAGAGGATACTGGCCGTATCCCACAGTGCCGCAGTCGCGCAGTTTAATTCTTTTATCCATTTCAAACACAGCCGATCGATCGCGGTGCTCAGGTAGGTTGTGAAATTACCAGGAAAACACATCCACCAAGCACCCCCCGATACAGGGCCTTGTCTGTGTGACTTAAAGCTTAGCGCAGCATTGAAAAAAAAAATCACTAATGGAACATACAGCACAGCGCGTCCATGCTGCGAGCCGTCAAGGATCATACATAATGCAGGAACGCATCTGCTAACAGCCACTAACACAAGCTAATTTAATCTTGTTTTAAAAGGAGACACAAGGAATTAATCTTGGGGAAAGGTCCCATTTTTTGGCCCTGGCTTGCATCAAGGCAGCTATCCATTTGCAACTGCCCGTTTTTCTCCGGGGAGGGCATTTACCCAAGGAGACACTCGGAGTTGAAGGATCGTCCTTCTGGTTTTTTTTATTTTTTATTTTTTCCTCCCTCCTCCTTCCTGTTTTTTTGGCTCAAGCTTTAGCCATATTTAAGCTGAAAAATGAACTTGACCCCCCCCAAGAGTTGGAACAGCGTGGTAGGGTTAAAAATGTTTCCGCTGCGGATTTTACCCAAAGTATTCTGATCTTCTAATGGTATCACGTCCTTGTGGATGGTCTCGCTGTCTCTCTTGGTGTCCCATCCATACAGTAAATATGCCCCTTTCTGGGTGGGCATTCATGTATTTATTTTTGTTTAATCATAATCATAATCATCATAAGTTTATTTGTCAAGCATATATAAGATAACAAGATAACAGGTAAGAGTATAAACATAATTTGAATACATGAAAAGAGTAAGTAAAAAGGAATATTAGGACAGGGACGGTAGGCACGCTGGTGCGCTTATGCACGCCCCTTACAGACCTCTTAGGAATGGGGTGAGGTCAACAGTAGACAGTCTAAGGTTAAAGTTTTGGGGGTTTGGGGAAGAAACTACAGAGTCAGGTAGTGCATTCCAGGCATTGACCACTCTGTTACTGAAGTCATATTTTCTGCAATCGAGTTTGGAATGGTTTACCTTGAGTTTGTATCTATTATTTGCTCGTGTATTGTTGTGGTTGAAGCTGAAGTAGTCGTTGACAGGAAGGACATTGTGCCAGATAATTTTATGAGCTACGCTTAGGGCAGACTGAAGTTGACGTAGTTCTAAGTTGTCTAAGCCCAAAATTTGGAGTCTGGTGGCAATAAGTTATTTTATTGCGGGTAGAGGAATGGAGGACTCTTCTCGTAAAATATCTCTGGACTCTCTCGATTGTATTTATGTCCGATATGCAGTGTGGGTTCCAGACAGATGAGCTGTATTCAAGAATTGGTCTAGCAAATGTTTTGTATGTTCTAGTTAGTAGGACAACATTAACAGGATAACAGAACTGGAAGGGACCTTGGAGGTCTTCTAATCCAACCCCCTGTTCAAGCAGGAAACGATATCATTTCAGACAAATGGTTGTCCAATCTCCTCGTGAAAACCTCCACTAATGGAGCACCCACATCTCCTGGAGACAAGTCATTCCACCGATTAATAGTTCTAAAATTTGAATATATAATCTAATTTCCTGCCAATAATCCTCCAGATGGTTCAAAAGGATAAAACCAGTGCAATTATCCCATCCCTTCATCTCCCCCCTCCCCATCCCTCCATCTCTCCATCCGTCCATCCATTCTTGGATTAGCAAGTGGATCTATTTCACGTCCAGCTCCAAGTCATGATTTCTTAAATAATCTACGCAAGGTCAGGTTCACCCCAACCCACTAATATAAAACCAACCAAGCATACCGCATGAGATACATTATCGGCCATAAAAAAATAAAAACCACATTTATGCAGAGTTAAAACAAAACAAAAGCTAATCATTTGAAAGGGGGGAAAAAGGCAACATAATATTTCTGGTTAAGTCTCACTGAATTCATTGTCTGTTCAGCGACTGTACTAGGGTTGATTTCAGTGGCTTATCCCTATCTGGTTCCAAACATAACAAATTGCTAGGTTATCAAGATCCTTGGTGGTACATAGGACCAAAAGAAAACATTGATCCTTGCAAAATAAATAATTAAGAGTGATTTCCCCCCCCCCCCTTATATAGCCTTGTTTCTCCAAGCTGGCCCTGGTCTGAAGAGTGATCTGGTCCATTTTCGTCGTAGAATTAACAGAAAGGAAAATACTCGTGAGCTATCTGTAAGATTTGCCCTGAGATATCCAGAAGTCTGAAGATATTTACTTCCTTCTTCATCTTTTTCAGCCCCATTATGCAAAAAAGTTGTTGAAACCTTAGAAACTGTGTAGAGCACAGCAATAGTGTTAGTTATCACCTTTAAAGCGCTCCATGGCTTAGGACCTGGGTACCTACGAGACCGTCTTTTGCCACCAATAGCCTCCCACCGACCAGTTCGTTCTCACAGGGAGGGACTACTCAGGGTACCGTCAGTCAAATTATGTCGACTGGTGACTCCCAGGGGGAGGGCCTTCTCTGTGGGGGCTCCAACCCTTTGGAATGAACTGCCCCCGGAGATACGGAATATCCCTGATCTCCGTGCTTTCCGCCGTGCCCTCAAGACCCTGATGTTCCAACAGGCAGGGCTAAACATACAAACATGCGAATGATTTTTTAAATGTTATCTAATTCTGGGTTTTATTTAATTGACCAAACTAAGTAACAATTTTAATTAGCAATTATATGATGTTTGTGTGTCTATATTTTTCTTGACTGTACACCGCCTTGAGTCCTACGGGAGAAAGGCGGTATAGAAATATAATAAATAAATAAATAAATAATAAATAAATAGAGATGATCGGGGTCTGGAGGCTAAACTGTACGATGAACGATTGAGGGAACTAGATATGTTGTGTCTAATGAAGAGGACTACAGGTGATAAGATAACTATCTTCCAGTACTTGAGAGGCCATCACAGAGAAGACAGGGTTGACCTATTTTCCAAAGCACCTGACGGTAGGACAAGAAGTGACAGGTGGAAGACAGGAGTGGGTTTCAAAACCCATCGCTACTGGTTCGCTTGTGGGTGGGCGCGTGTGCACTCGTGATGCTTTTGTACATGTGCAGAAGCATCCAGGAGGATGGGTGGAGCCTCCTGCCGCCACCGCTACCGGTTTGCCCAATCCAGTTCGAACCGGTAGCAACCCACCACTGATGGAAGATCATTAAAGAGAGATCCAACTGAGAACTGAGGATAAATTTCCTGACTGTGAGAACAATTAATCAGTGGAACAGCTCCAGAAGTTATGAATGCTCCATCACGCGAGGTTTTCAAGAAGAGTTTGGACAGCCAAGAATGTCCAGAATGATATGGGGTTCTCCTGCTCGAGCAAGAGGTTGGACTAGAAGACCTCCAAGTTCCCTTCCAAGACAATTATTCTATGTTCTATCTCATTGAAGGTGGATACCAGCTCTGGTACGTTCTGGTCGTCCTCTTGTCAATTGTTTACAAACGGGCGCCTCAAAACCACAACGTCGTTGGTCCCCTTTGCCACCGAAAGAACGACAGAGAGGAGGGGGTTCTATTTTGCCTCCCCCCCCAGGAAGAGCAGCTTCATGGAAACGCGGTGTTGTAAATAAGCGAATGAATAAATAGGAAGGAGGAGAAGGGGATGAGAAATCTCTCCGTGCTAAGCGTAGTCGAAATGCATTATTAGGGTGCCCAGGAAATGATAGTTTGTGTCCATTAGTCCTTTCAGGGTTAATATTGATGCAGATATTATTTCTGTCCACGGTGCCATTTATTTGAAATATTATGACGGGGAGTAGCTGCAGCACTGAATCAAATCAATTGATAGAGCAGTTAGTCTGGCAGACAAGCCCGGCTTCCCACTGCACAGCGAGCATGAAATATTATGGAAATTGTCCTTTAAAGGGATCACTTAATCATCATTTGTATCGTGCCCCCGTTATTCCTCTCTGCCCGGCTTGCCTGTTCAGTTACAGCTGTCATAACTCAATCAGGCATATAATACCGCTCATAACACCTCCGTAGTAGCAGGTATCGGAGCTGTCAAGAGGCACGGTGGGAATTTCCCTGATGCTTTTTGACAGCTTGCAACGCCACGTTGATATGGATGTCAGTTTATATATGTACAATGTGTATTTCTTACGTGTAATTAGAAGCTGGTTTGTCTCTGAGTCTCTCCAGACGGTCCCAGAGATGCTCATAATAGAAACATAGGTTTCTATCCTTGCGGGGAAACCTGGTCTTTATCCAACACGATGCGGGAAATTGTCACTTTTGCTTATTCATCCAGCCAAGTGGACACTCACTGGCACAAGCTGTTAATGAAACCAAGTTAGAGATTAGTTATTATGAATAATTGGACCATAAGAAAGGCTGAGTGCCAAAGAATTGAGGCCTTTGATCTATGGTGCTGGAGAAGATTCCTGCAAGTGAGTCCCTTGGACTGCAAGACGATCCAACCAGTCAGTCCTAGAGGAGATTAACCCTGACTGCTCTTTAGAAGGCCAGATCCTGAAGATAAAACTCAGATACTTTGGCCACCTAATGAGAAGGAAGGACTCCCTGGAGAAGAGCCTAATGCTGGGAACGATTGAGGGCAAAAGAAGAAAGGGACGACAGAGAACGAGGTGGCTGAATGGAGTCACTGAAGCAGTCGGCATGAGATTAAATGGACTCCGGGGGATGGTAGAGGACAGGAAGGCCTGGAGGAACATTGTCCATGGGGTCGTGATGGGTCGGACATGACTTCACAACTAACAACAACAACAACATTATGGATAATCTGGCTTCACAGATGCTTTTTCACAGCTAAGCCTGTGGCTGCAGAAATCCGAGGCTAGGTGCTGGGATTCCTAGAACGAAATGTGTGGTGGAAGAGCAACCCAAGATAAATCTGTCAATCACTCTACTGGGATTGTAGTTTTTATTTCATCTTTTCTGGGGATTAATTTATTGTTTTGGTTTTTAAAGCTTCAATGCAATTTTAATTTCCCCAGAGAACTTCAGAGAACCTGGGCAGACTTGGAAATACAATGGTGATAATTATTACTGATGTTATCGTGAAAGGTAAACATGGTGCATTATGCAGATTGAATAACAGAATAACAGAGTTGGAAGGGACCTTGGAGGTCCTCCAGTCCAACCCCCTGTTCAAGCAGGAGACCTTACCATTCCAGACAAGTGGCTGTCCATAGTCCAATCTCTTTTTTGAAAGCCTCCAGTGTTGGAGCACCTACAACTTCTGGAGGCAAGTCATTCCACTCAGGGGTGGGTTCTACTTACCTTTACTACCAGTTTGCAACGGGGCCGCGCGTGCACTTCTGCACATGTGCAGAAGCTTCTGCACATGCGCAGTAGCTTCCTGATGACGTTGGGGTCGGTGGGTGGAGCCTCCCACCGGTTTTACTACCAGTTCTTGCGAACCGGTCTGAACCGGGGGCAACCCACTACTGGTTCCATTGATAAATTGTTCTCACTGTCAGGAAATTTCTCCTTAGTTCTAAGTTGGTTCTCTCCTTGATTAGTTTCCATCCATTCTTTCTTGTCTTGCCTTCAGATGCTTTGGAGGATAGCTTGACCCCTTCTTCTCCCCTTGGATGCAATATTCCAATTGTTGGATTGTATCTCAGTTGAATTTTCATTTGGACAACTGAATCAATTTGACCTGGATGTGATTTTTTTAAATAAAGTTGAACCAGTTTGGAAGGTCAGCCTAATTTGGGTGGAGAAGAGAAAACTTTGTGAATCACAGGCAAGATGGAGTCAAGGTGTTCTAAGAATCCACTAATTCCATCTGACAATGGTCAAATTCTACAAATCTGTTCAATGTTTTTCAAATTGAATCACCGAGAGCCTCTTTAAAAAAAAAAGTATCTTCTTAATATCTGAGCATTGTTAAAAGCTCCAGGTTGATAAATTGTTGGTAGGACTTCCGTGAAACTTATCCTTCCATGCACAACAACCTTGATACAAGATAGAACATAGAAGACGCAGATTATGGATTGAACACCACAAAACCACGACAGGATCTTCTGAAGCTCTTTGATTTCCCTCAGTTTCAAAATAGCCACGTTTGACAGTTATGAAATATTCTTCTCTGTGCTAAACAACCCACAAGATTTTCCTGTGGTTTCCTCTCCCCCTGATTATATGAGGCATCCTCGTCTTCTCCATTTATCCTCCTGAGGGTCAGCTTGTTCTATCTAAATTCTGTATTTAAGGGTTAATAGTCTATTTAGGAGTTAATAGTGTAATGGAGTGTATTTAGGGCTATTTACACTGCATGAAACATATGTAGGGGGGGTTAATAATGTAATGATAGACCCTTTTGATGGCAGAACTATCCCACCCACAGACCAGAGACGATTTGAACACTTGGCTCCCTTATTTCAAGACTGCCTTCATCAATGGCCAGGATGTTCGAATTAAAATTTGGTATCGTTTTTGTTCTGTTTCCTCCATTCATATTATTATGTTCCGGAGATGATGTTTTATTGAATCCAATGATACATCCATTTTTTAAAAGCAGATCTTTTGGAATGGGAAGAGGATTGGGATTAGGATGGGGATTAGGATGGGGAGGACAATGGAGAATAGGTGTGGCCAGAATTAGACACACATAGACATATAGTTTCAGGGGTGGGCTTCAAAAATTTTAGCAAGGGGTTCTCTGTCCAGTTGTTGGGTGGGCGTGGCCTAGTCAGCCTCCTGCACTGTCTGGAACAGTGGGAACCAGAGGTGAAATGCTACCAGTTCGGACCAATTCAACCGAACCGGTAGCGATGGCGGGTGGTGGTTCGGAGAACCAGTAGCGACGGCAGCGCGAAGCTCCACCCACCTGCCCAATCGTCATTACTTCCTGGTTTTAACCAGGAAGTAACCTGTTTTTTAACCCTCTGCCCATGCGCAGAAGGATTTGCGCATGCACAGAGGGTACGCGCGCACACGTGCACTTCCGAACCGGTATGGAAGGTATGTAGATTTCACCCCTGGTGGGAACTATAGTTCAAAATATCTGGAAGGTACCAATGTATGTAACCCTGGAGTAGATTTTGTGAGGAAGATAAAACGGGCTGGGAATCGAGAAGCCTTTGCATACGCACCACTTTTAATAACCTGGCGGGAACGTTGTAGGAATACACACAAGCTAAACTGATCTTAATGTTTTAACCAACATTCCTTTTGTTTCTGGTTTTAAGTTTGGTTTGTTTGTTTGTTTTGAAGCCCCCCCCCCCGAAATAATATCCTAAACCTACCCAGTCCTTGACCTACGAAAGGTCCTTAGCAGGGGTGAAATCTAAAATTTGTTACTACCGGTTCTGTGGGTGTGGCTTGGTGGTGGTGGGGTTAATGTGACTGGGTGGGCGTGGCCAACTTTTTTTTTTTTTTTACTTTTCAAAGCATTTTTTTTTTAAAAAAAATTTGATTTATATGCCACCCTTCTCCAGAGACTCAGGGCGGCTTACAATGCGTTAAGCAATAGCCTTCATACTTTTGTATATTTATACAAAGTCAGCTTATTGCCCCCACAATCTGGGTCCTCATTTCACCTACCTTAGAAAGGATGGAAGGCTGAGTCAACCTTGAGCCTGGGGAGATTCGAACTTACAGTAATTGCAGACAGCTGGTGTTAATCACAATGCTATCAGTCTGCTGAGCCACCAGGCCCATTTTTCTAATGCTTTGAAAAGCCTCTGCTGATCAGGCAACTCAGCTGGGATCGTCAGAGATTTTTCAAAGCAATTTTTTTTACCACCTCTTCGGCCAAGAGGTTGCAGGAAAAAAAATGCTTTGAAAAGCCTCTGACATCCCAGCTTAGCCGCACGATCATCAGAGGCTCTTTTTTTTTAACTTTTAAAAGCATTTTTTTGTCGGAAGAGGTTGTAGAAAAAATGCTTTAAAAAAAAAGCCTCTGATGATCGTGCGGCTCAGCTGGGCATGGTGGGGGTGAGGGGTTGCAGGGATTTTTGCTACCGGTTCTCTGAACCACCCACCACCATCGCTACCGGATCGCATGATCCGGTCTGAACCAGGAGCATTACACCCCTGGTCCTTAGGCTGGAAGTAAGGAAGGCTAAAGTGGTTTACAGATACTAGTCTTCTCCACGGTGCCTCTTTTATTAATTTAACACTGATCCATGCAGGAAAGATTAATCATAGGTTGCTAAGCGAGATTTATAGATCCCTGTAGAGGAAGGGCAGAATCTCTGTGAAAAGCCTCATTAAAAGAAAAATATATATAAACGGGCAAAGAAGAAATAATCTGTAGGCTCACTGAGGCCATGTCAGGGCTAATTGAAATGTTTAAGAGCAAGGCACCCGTTTTGTTTTGTTTTTCCCTGACTCCCCGGGAAACACACTAAAAACTCATCTCAAGACCGTTCCTTTGTCTCAGCTGGATGTATATTATCCCTCTAGATCATAGCTGGGCCTCCACGGATTCCTAATTGTGAAAAGCCTTACGACCCAACCAGGGCAAGCCAGAATTGCAGTGCCCTAGCCTGCTTCATAATAAAGATAATTTATTGCTCCAAAGTGAGGGGTAGTTCATAATAGGTTTTCTTTAAAAAGAAACCATGCACTTCCTTTGAAAGAAAATCTCTCTATTCTGCCTTTTTCACCCCATCTCTTTTGCTCAAACAGGGACACTTAGACATGGGAAACCCCTTCCTTCCTTCCTTCCTTCCTTCCTTCCTTCCTTCCTTCCTTCCTTCCTTCCTTCCTTCCTTCCTTTTCTCATCTTCCTTTCTTCTCCCTTTGTCTCCTTCCTTCCTTCTCCCTTTGTTTCCTTCCTTCCTTTTCTCACCTTCCTTCCTTCTTTCCTTCCTTCCTTCCTTCTCCCTTTGTCACCTTCCTTCCTTCCTTCCTCACTTCCCTTCCCTCCCTCCCTCCCTTCCTCCTTCCTCACTTTCCCTCCTTCCTCTCCTTCCTTCCTTCCTTCCTTCCTTCCCTCCCTCCCTCCCTCCCTCCCTCCCTCCCTCCCTCCCTCCCTCCCTTCCTTCCTTCCTTCCTTCCTTCCTTCCTTCCTTCCTTCCTTCCCCTTTACCCCAGTTACTGTTCTGAAACCAACAGCCTAAGGGAGGAATTAAAATGCAACCAGAGACACAGGGTTTATTTGCTTATTATTGATCTGTGAGATTTATTTCCCTGCTCACCAGACATCCTCCAACGATTTGCCCCCATAACAACATCCTTTGATGGAGGTTTGGCTGAAATATCTTCTCAGCTTCCATGGTTGAAGATGGATTTGGATTTGGATTCTCTCAGGTTCTTCATCCCAATCACCTCCATGGGATCTGTCCAGAATTCCTAGCCAACTGGGCCAGTGCTAGGAAATCGAGGACAGTTTCAGAGGTGGTTTCCTTTGGAGTTGCCACCAAGGCTTCCCTTCAGCTTAGGGCAAAGACTGGAGGTCCTCTGGTGGGCTCTTCTGTCCGCAGACCCCTCAGATGAGCTTACCTCATGGCAGAGGATGAAGTCATAAATGGGCTCTAAAGTCCTTCCCCTTTTTATGTTTGTTTTCCTGGATGTTCTCTGAGGCTGCTCACTTTTTAGATTTTGAGTCTACCCAGAGTTCACAGATCACTTCTGCTTTTGACTCACCACCCACATCGCAAGGATGAAAACCTCAGCTACTGAAGAATGTTCGAGCTACTTTGGTTGGTTTGAGGTAAATTCTGGCAGTTGCAAAGGGTTTTTTTCTCCTATGGCTGGAAGAAAAACAGATCCTTCCTTCTTCCTTCCTTCCTTCCTTCCTTCCCTTTCCTTTCCTTTCCTTTCCTTTCCTTTCCTTTCCTTTCCTTTCCTTTCCTTTCCTTTCCTTTCCTTTCCTTTCCTTTCCTTTCCTTTCCTTTCCTTTCCTTCCTTCCTTCCTTCTTCCTTTTGTCCATTCCTTCCTTTCTCTCTCTGTCCCTCCTTCTTTCCCTCCCTCTCTGTCTCTCTCTTCCCCTCCCTTCGTTTCTTCCTTCCATCCCTACCTCCCTCTTCCTTCTTTTCTCCCTCCCTCCCTTTGTCTCCTCCCTTCCTTCTTCCTCCCTTCCTTCTTCCTTTTGTCCCTTCCTTCCTTCCTCTCTCCCTCCCTCCTTCTTTCCCTCCTTCTCTCTGTCACTCCCTTCCCTTCCCCCTTCCTCCCTCCCTGTCTCCTTCCTTCTTTCCTCCCTCCCTTCCTTTTTTCCTTCTTCCTTTTGTCTCTTCCTCCTTTCCTCTCTCCCTCCCTCTTTCCCTCCCTCTCTCTGTCCCTCCCTTCCCTTCCCCCTTCCCCCCTCCCTGTTTCCTTCCTTCCTTCCTTCCTTCCTTCCTTCCTTCCTTCCTTCCTTCCTTCCTTCCTTCTCTCTCACCGTCCTTCCTTTTCTCACCTTCCTTCCTTTTCCTTTTGTTTCCTTCCTTCCTTCTTTCCTTCCTTCCTTCCTCCCTCCCTTTCTTCCTTCTTCATTTTGTCCCTTCCTCCCTTCCTCTCTCCCTCCCTCCTTCTTTCCCTCCCTGTCTCTGTCCCTCCCTTCCTCCCTCCTTCCCTCCCTTCCTTCCTTCCTCCTTCCTTCCTCCTTCCCGCCGTCCCTCCCTTTCTTCCTTCTTTCCCCCTCTTTCGCTACCCATAACAAATCAACGTTGCTAATTTGTCGCCGGCTTCGCTTTCGCAAATTGAAGCGATGGAGAAGGCAGTGCTGCGGAGTGAGTAGCCAAGCCAGAAGCTCCGTGCAAACAGCTGCTTTCTGTTTACACTGAGGGCCTTGAGTGTTTTCCAAATTCAACCAAACGGGTGAACCAAATGTTTCTTCCCCGCTTGCCAAGAGTCTCCCACAAATGGCTATATTTAAAACTTGGTCGTCTGCCTCGCCTTGGCTTCGAATGCGGAGGCAGGTAGCGCACATTGTCAGGGGGATTCAGTTCCCCCAATTCTGGCATCCTTTCAAATTTGAGATCTCTTGGCCCTTGTCCCCCATCCCCACCCACCCCCCACTCCACCGGTGTAGCCCGAAAGCATCCGATGCAACCCTGGGATGGCTTAAAGACAAACAGTTCTTTCTGCACAGACGGGATTAGTCATTTTGTGGATGTACCACCCAGCTAGCAAATATCCTTGATGCCCGTTGTAAAGATTCTCAGCTCTTTGTAAAGATTCTCAGCTTAGTAAGCAAAGAGGAATGGGGGCACCCAAGATGTATCTTCATGACCGTTGCAAAGATCCTCAGCTTAGTAAGCAAAGAGGAACAGGACACTCAAGATGTATCTTTGGGTGTCAAGATGGCGGCCTCGGTTACGACCGCCATTTTGACTTTTCTTGGAATCCCTTGCAGATGTAGACAGAAATTAAGATTAGCCTTGAAACAAGGCTGAGATGGGCAAAACGAGACCATCATATCCCCACCACCACCTTTTAAAATTTCCCCACTGCAGGTAGTCCTTGATGTATGACAACAACAGAACCCAAAATCCCTGTGATTAAGTTCAGCGAGTTTTGCCCTGTTTTGCAATCTTTTTTTTTTGTTGTCGTTGTTAAATCCAGCTGTTCACTGAATCAGCCAGTCGCTAAGCGAGTCTACTTCCCTACCTATTTTGCTTGTTGGAAGTAGCCTGTGAAGATCACAAACACCAGTTACCTCAGGACAACACAACGGTTGTAAGTATACACCTGTTGCCAACTGCCTGAATGTTAACCCTGTGGGATGCTGGGATCGTCATAAGTGTGAGGACCGGTTTATAAGTCGCTTTCTTCAGTGCCGCTGTAACTAAAAAACCATCATTAAATGAATGGCTTATGACCACAACTGAGGCCAACATTTGTGTTGCTAAATGGGGTATTTGTAAAGTGAGTTTTGCCCCATTGTACGACTTCTCTTGCCACAGTTGTTAAGTGAATCACTGCAGTTGTTAAGTTAGTCACATGGTCGTTCAGTGAATCTGGTTAATCCAATGACTTTGCTTGTTAGAAGGTCACAAAAGGGATCACATGACACCCCGACCCCCACTCGGGACTCTGCAACCGTCATAAATGCGAGACAGCTGCCAACAGTCTGCATTCTGATCGTGTGACTCCGGGGATACTGCAACGGTCGTAAGGGTGAAGAATGGTCATAAGTTGTAACTTGGAACGGTCACTAAATGAACTGTTGAAATACAGATAATTCATACTTTCTCCTCCAACATAGTACCAGCTGGAATCCATTCATCCAAAGCCAGAAATAAAGCTTTATGAGATCTAAAAAAGCTTCCCTTCGGATATCAAAATCACCGATCACTTTGTTCCAGAGAGGATTTAGCAACCAGCAAAATGACAGCTGTAGTTCTTAAACATCTGGACGGATCCAAGTATTTTACAGCGTTGAAAGCCAAGTCGTACCAAAGAGCCTTGACTACGTTTTCCTTCTGCTTTTTGAAATTTTTATTTATTTATTTTTTTACATCTGCCTAGTTATGGAAAAAGAAAGAAAGGGGGAAAAAAATTAAAAAAAAAAATCAGACTCCATCTGCTGTAATGGGCCGATAGCAACTAACTACTTTTTAAGCACTGCAATTTAGTGCTATTATTTGAGAATAAACAATCTGTTCTGTCAATTAAACATTATTTAGCTTGCGTGTATTTTTCTAGCCATATCAAGCAGCCATTGAGAAAACTGGCATGTTTGAGGGGACCGAGGCACTGTTGATTCTCACAATATGCTACATCCGTGGCAGAGGGGAAAATATAATTGATCAGGTAAACGATAAGTTTACAAGCAGACGTAAAACAAAAAACGTGGCTTCCTTCAATCTGTAGCCTATCGCTAAACTCCCTGTCTGTTACCCATCTGGAGTGGCACTCCGTTGCTCAGAATTATAGCTAGTCCTTGAATTATGACCACAATCAAGCCAATCAAAATTGCCACTGCTAAGAAAGACCGTGGTTAAGTGAGTTTTGCCGCATTTTACGACCTTTCTTGCCTCGGTTGTTAAGTGAATCACTGTAGTGGTTAAGTTAGGCACACATTTGTTAAGTGAATGCGGCTTCCCCATCGACTTAGCTTGTCAGAAGGATGCAAAAGGGGATTGTGGGGACCCAGCACACTGCAACTGTCATAAATACGAGTCAATCATCAAGCGTCCAAATTTTGGTTGCCCGACCCTGGGGATGCCACAAAGGTCCTAAGTCCCTTTTTCCAGTGCCGTTATAACTTCAAACGGTCACTAAATGAACTGTTGTAGGTCAAGGACTACCTCATTTAACAGTCAACAAGGGACGGTCGCCACAAAGAAGAAAAAATGGCCACTGTTCCTCCTTGGGAGATACCATTTAACAGATTAACAGAGTTGGAAGGGACCTTGTAGGTCATCTAGTCCAACCCCCCGCCCAAGCAGGAGACCCTACACCATTTCTGACAGTGGGCAGTCCAGCCTCTTCTTGAAAGCCTCCAGTGATGAAGCTCCCACAACTTCCGAAGGCAACTTCTGTTCCATGGGTTGATTGTTCTCACTGTCAGGAAAATTCCTCCTTATTTCCAGGTTGAATCTCTCCTTGTTCAGCTTCCATCCATTATTACTTGTCTGGCCTTCGGGTGCTTTGGAAAATAGCTTGATCTCCTCCTTTCTGTGGCAGCCCCTCAAATATTGGAAGACTGCTAACCTGTCTCCCCTGGTCCTTCTCTTCACTAGACTAGCCATACTGAATACTTGCAACCAAGTGCAACAGCCATACCGAGTACTTGCAAATCACTGGGAAAGTTGAAAACAGCAATCATATGACCCCGGGATGCTGTAACCATTGTCAATACACTTTCATTGTCAATACATTTTCTTGCTGGCTGGCAAGAAAATTTCAGAATTTTGCCACTACCAAAATTTTGCCAAGAAAACTGCAGGAGTCCACCCTGGCGGCCATATGGGTTCTCCTCAATCTCCATACGCCTCATTTTACAACCTTATTTCCAGGTTGAATCTCTCCTTGATCAATTTCCATCCATTATTCCTTGTCTGGCCTTCAGGTGCTTTGGAAAATAGTTAGACCCCTTCCTCTCTGTGGCAGCTCCTCTAATATTGGAAGACTGCTATCCTGTCTCCCCTGGTCCTTCTCTTCACTAGACTAGCCATGCCCAGTTCCTGTAACCGTTCTTCATATGTTTCAGCCTCCAGTCCCCTAATCATCCTGGTTGCTCTTCTCTGCACTCTTTCCAGAGTCTCAACCAGTGGTGGGTTGCTCCCGGTTCGGACTGGTTCTCTAGAATTGGTAGTAAAACCAGCGGGAGGCTCCGCCCACCAACCCCGATGTCATCAGGAAGCTTCTGAGCATGTGTGTGCGCAGCCCCATTGCAAACCAGTAGTAAAGGTAAGAGACCCCTGGTCTCAACATCTTTTTTATAGTGTGGTGTCCAAAACTGGATGCAGTGTTCCAAGGGTGACCTTACAATTTAGGCAATTTGTCTGAAATCATTGTCTCCCCGTGTCATGCGTTGCATCGCACAATCTCACAGTATGGTTCGCTTGCTTGGAACTGTTTCCAGAAAGAAGATGACACAAAATCCCTGAGTGGTTGTAAAATCACTAACCCTTTGGAGCGGCCCTCCGTCCCTCGCAAATAATTAGCCCAAATTGAACCAGAGGTTTTGTACCTGCGTGTCATCGCTTTGATGTGAAGGAGGCGAGAGGTTAACTGCAGGTCAAAAACAGTTCCCAATTCTGCCGGCGTATTTATTCAGCAAAATGAGAAATTGATCACATTATTTCGTATAGGGGAATCTAATTTATTACAATCAGTTTGCAATTGGCAGTTTTGGCTGTAGGCGATTTTGGAACATTACTTATGCTGAATCAGCTACGGCTCAGGTGCGTCCGACACCTTGTTATTGTTGTCATCTTCCTCACCCTGATTTCGAGGGCCAAGCCTTTTTCAAACTTTTTTTTTTTTAAAGAATAAAAGGTATGTCAATTATGATACGGGTAGTCCTCGACTCACAACAGTTCATTTAGAAAAAGAGCAAGCAAGCAAGCAAGAATGAATGAAAGAGAGAAAGAGAAAGAAAGAAAGAGAGAAAGAAAGAGAGAGAAAGAGCAAAAAAGAAAGAAAGAAGAAAGAGCAAGAAAGAAAGATAGAAAGAGAAAGATAGAAAGAGAAAGGAAAAGGAAAAGGAAAGAAAGAGAGAAAGAGAGAAAGAAAGAGAAAGAGAAAAGGAAAATAGAGAAAGAGAAAGAAAGAGAAAGAAAGAGAAAGAAAGAAAGAGAAAAGAGAGAGAGAGAGAAAGAGAGAAAGAGAAAAAGAAAGAAAGAGAAAGGCAAACAGAGAGAGAGAGAAAGAGAGAGAAAGAGCAAGCAAGCAAGAAAGAAGAACAAAAAAGAAAGAGATAAAGAGAAAGGAAAGAGAAAAAGAAAGAGAGAAAGAAAAAGAGAAAAGAGAAAGAGAAAGAAAGAGAGAGAAAGAAAGTGAGAGAGAGAGAGAAAGAAAGAAAGAAAGAAAGAAAGAAAGAAAGAAAGAAAGAAAGAAAGAAAGAAAGAAAGATAGGTAGATAGATAGATTTATATTGTATCCATTTGATCTGGAGAATACGTCTCTCTCTCTCTCTCCCCCCTCACTCCTGAAGGCAGCTCCCTCTTTGAGCTCCCTGAAATATTCCAGCTCTCCTTCCACAGTGACATATGGGTCGGGTAGTGCTTCTGGTGTATTTAGGTCGTCTGTTACTGAATATTTCTCTGTCAGTACAACAAAAAGTGTGATGATCGCAGTTAAAGCTCAACAAAGAAAATGCTGTCAGGCAATTAGTGAGCTGAAGTCAGCAGTGCCAAAGCGAGAGGTAGCATATTTGGGGTAGCACATGAGTTTGCTTGCAATAAAAATGTTGCAGCCAGCCACGTACACAAACACTCTCCTGCCTTCTTCAGGTTTTGCCTCGGGAGGGGTGGGTCGGCTTCATTGGCAGCGGCTGAAGGCCCCCTCCCCCCCCCAGCAAAACTCCTTCCTGGACTCCATTTCAAGTGCTCTCCCCTCCCCCATTCCTGGTCTAAGAATGGCTTGCATAAATTCACAACAGCCTAATGGGACTTTTTCTAGGCAAAGTGTAGCTTCACACAGCCAGAAAGGGATAGGACGTTATGGAAATGTAACTTTGACCAAATAATAATAATAATAATAATAATAATAATAATAATAATAATAACACCTGACATAACAATAGTTGAAAAGAAAAAAGTATGGTTCATTGACATTGCAATACCTGGTGATGCACGAATTGAAGATAAGCAGCAAGAAAAAATCACAAAGTACCGGGACTTATAAATTGAAGTTGAGCGACTGTGGAAAAAGAAATTGTGTGTTGTCCCGATTGTAATTGGAGCCCTCGGAGCAATACCCAAAGGGCTACCCCGCTATTTAGAAATTCTAAATTTGCCGGACTTGAACATTTTGACTCTACAAAAAACCACCTTACACGGAACAGCTTACATCCTCCGACGATACCTTAACAGTTCCTAGGTCCTTGGTTAGGACTCGAGCTGCTGAGCTATTAACCAGCCTCAAAGGCTGTGAATCTCACTAAAGATTAACCAATAAATAATAATAATAATAATAATAATAATAATAATAATAATAATAATAATAAGAAGAAGAAGAAGAAGAAGAAGAAGAAGAAGAAGAAGAAGAAATAATGTTCAGACCTTTTCAGAAAAAGTATCTAAAGCCTACAATGATCGCTTTGGAAAGAAATTGCTTCCCACCCACCCATCACTCACCCACCCCCGAAAAAAGAGGGATGCAAGACAAAGCAAATTATTTCATTTTCTTCCATTGTTTTCTCATAGAAATTACTATGAGAGGGAGGGAGAGAGGGAGGGAGGGGAGAGGAATAGAATAGAATAGAATAGAATAGAATAGAATAGAATAGAATAGAATAGAATAGAATAGAATAGAATAGAATAGAATAGAATAGAATAGAATAGAATTCTTTATTGGCCAAGTGTGATGGGACACACAAGGAATCTGTCTTTGGTGCATATACTCTCAGAGTACATGAATCGTCATTCTTCTCCCTCCCTCCCACCCTCCCTCCCTCCATTCTTCCTTCTTCCCCTTTCCTTTCGTCAAGAATCGTAAGGTACAACACTTAATGATAGTCATAGGGAAACAGTCAATATAAATCTTAAGGATACCAGCAAAAAGGTTACAGTCATACAGTCATAAGCGGGAGGAGATGGGTGATAGGAACGATGAGAAGATTAATAGTAATGCAGATTTAGTAACTAGTGATTCTTGATGAACGTATCTTTTCTTTTTATGTACACTGAGAGCACATGCACCAAGACAAATTCCTTGTGTGTCCAATCACACTTGGCCAATAAAAAATTCTATTCTATTCTATTCTATTCTATTCTATTCTATTCTATTCTATTCTATTCTATTCTATTCTATTCTATTCTATTCTATTCTATTCTATTCTATTCGTTTGACAGTGTTGAGGGAATTATTTATTTAGCAGAGTGATGGAGTTTGGGAAAAAACTGTTCTTGTGTCTAGTTGTTCTGGTGTGCAGTGCTCCATAGCGTCGTTTTGAGAGTAGGAGTTGAAACAGTTTATGTCCAGGATGCGAGGGGTCTGTAGATATTTTCACAGCCCTCTTTTTGACTCGTGCAGTATACAGGTCCTCAATGGAAGGCAGGTTGGTAGCAACTGTTTTTTCTGCAGTTCTAACTATCCATTGAAGTCTGTGTCAGAAGAAAGGGAGGGTGAAGAAGGAAGGAAAGAAGGAAGGAAGGAAGGAAGGAAGGAAGGAAGGAAGGAAGGAAGGAAGGAAGGAAGGAAAAGGAAGGAAGGAAAGAAAAATGAAGAAAGGGAAGGGGAAGAAGGAAGGAAGGGTAGGAGTGGGAAGAAGGGAGGGAGGGAGGAAGGAAGGAAAGTGAGGAAGAAAGGGAAGGGGAAGAAGGAAGAAGGGAGGGAGGGAGGGTGGGAGGGAGAAGAAGGAAGGAAGGAGAGAGGAAATGAGGGAGGGAAGAAGGAAGGGAGGAAGGAAAGAGAGAGGAAGAAAGGGAAGGTGAAGAAGGAAGGGAGGAAAGTAGGGAGGGAGAGAGAAGAAGGGTGGGAGGGAGGGAGGGAGGTGCTGCTCCCTATTTTTAACTGTAGGAGGTATTTCTTGCTCAACTAAAACAGAAGAAGAAGAGAGTGTACACCTGGTGAGGTTGCCTGCAAAGAAAGCAATTTTCTACCTAATAAATCTTGATCGCAGACAGAAATTCCAATACAGAACCAACAGACTTTAGACTAGGACTCTGGCATTTAATATTCAACCTTGCTCTTTCAGCTGCTTTGATGCAACATATGTCCATTGTCCCAAGCCAAGGACTGTTGCTGAGTTACTACATACGGTCCTTATACGGTCCTCTACGGACCTAACCTATCCCTGCTATAACCAGAAACACCCATTCCTGGCAAGGAGTCTTAAGCCAAGTGATGCATTCCTCTCCCTTTCCCGCCATATTCTCATTTTCTTTTATACATTGTATCTTGATAAACTTAATAATATCATTTTAATTGCATTTTCCTGAGAATAAGTCCTGCTGAGGTGGTTTCAAAAGTCGGACATAATGCCAGCTTTTTGAAAATGTTCACTGCAGTGAAGAAAAAAAAAAAAAACGACCTCTCACAGCTATAAAATTTCAGCAAATGGCTGAGAAAGAGCTAGATTTTACCTTCCATACTCATTCAGTGGAGTTTTCCTTGAAAAAACGGTTCCACTGGTTTGAAGACTGATTGAGAACACTGCTTCTAAGTAAACATTTTTTTTTCTTCAGTGTTGAACCTGATACATTGAGAAGCAAAATATCTCACCTCACTGGTCAGCAGAATTTGTAATATAAAACATATCTACAGTAAGCCGTGAACTGCAGTCCAACTACACTTAAATTGGAAATGCATTTTTCTTTCATTCCTGCCAGGAAGGGAGGGAGGGAGGGAGGGAGGGAGGGAAGGAAAGAAGGGAGGGAGGGAGGGAGGGTGGGAGGGAGAAGAATGAAAGAAGAAAGAAGAAGGAAAAAGAGAAAGGAAGGAAGGAAGGAAGGAAAGGAAGGAAGGAAGGAAGGAAGGAAGGAAGGAAGGAAGGAGGGAGGGAGGGAGAAATAAAGAAAAAGAAAAGAAAGAGGGAAGGAGGGAAGAAAGGAGGAGTGGAGGGAGACAAAAGAAGGAAGGAAGGAAGGAAGGAAGGAAGGAAGGAAGGAAGGAAGGAAGGAAGGAAGGAAGGAAGGAAGAAGACCTCCACGGTCCCTTCCAGCTTATTCTTATTCTTATTCTTATTCTTATTCTTATTCTTATTCTTATTCTTATTCTTATTCTTATTCTTATTATTCTTATTCTTATTCTTATTCTTCTCTTCTCTACTCTACTCCACTCCACTCCACTCCACTCCACTCCACTCCACTCCACTCCACTCCACTCCACTCCACTCCACTCCATTCCATTCCATTCCATTCCATTCCATTCCATTCCATTCCATTCCATTCCATTCCATTCCATTCCATTCCATTCTATTCTATTCTATTCTATTCTATTCTATTCTATTCTATTCTATTCTATTCTATTCTATTCTATTCTAGTTGCTGGCAAGAGGAAGTTGGCCAGGCCTTCTCAGCCTAGGGAACCACAAAGCAGGTGCCTCTCTTGCCTCCCTTACATTTACACCACTGACATGAAAAAAGAAGAGGGATATCACTTTAACCTGTACCAGATGCCTCACAGCCTCATGGATGTTGCACCAAGCGTGATGGGAACAGTGCTAAGGTTCTGGCATCGCCATGTCTCCCTAGGTGCTAACGCACACAAGTTTGTATTAAGGAATCTCTCTCTCTCTCTCTCTCTCTCTCTCTCTCTCTCTCTCTCTCTCATTCACTCACTCACTCACTCTCTCTCTCTCTCTCTCTCTCTCTCTCTCTCTCTCTCATTCACTCACTCACTCACTCTCTGTCTGTCTGTCTGTCTCTCTCTCTCTCTTGCCCTGGCATCTGCTAAAAATGTCAGCTGCGATCACAGCCTTTGGGAAAAAAAAACAAGCCTTTCTAACAACCTCCCAACCTTAACGAGGAGGGGTTATATTTCAGTGACTTGGAAACAACGCTGCATTATCTGATAGAAAACAGCACAGATGTTGCTTAATAAACTGTTTGGTTTATGCATTGCATTAACCTCATGAAACATTTATGCAAATCTCACATTAACAGAAGGTAAAGAGAGAGAGAGAGAGAGGGAGGGAGAGAGAGAGAGGAAAAGAAAAGGGATGAAAGATTGGAACTGCGGATGGAGAAACAAAAAAGTTTGTCAACCTTTGAATCGGAGGGGTGGATTTTTTTCCCCCACGCCCCATCCCGGTATTTTATAGGGGGGGTGTATTTTAACGGTTTGGATTTCTGCTTTTTCAAAAGACACAGAGGGGCATTCCCGATGATTTCCTTCCCCTCCTTGTATTTTCAGCTCTGCTATCTTTCCTTCCAGTTGATTTCACATTTTATAATGCTAATAGTGGGTGTACGGCTTGGAGTTTCTCTCCCGTCAGCTGGTCAGTAGGTCTGTGGGATATATTTAATGGAATCTGACAGCTGATGGGACTATTCCCATTGAGAAGAGGATTTGATATGTGGGATGAATATCTTGACCCTCAATTCGCCATATTAATGACCATTATCATTCAAACTGCACAGCCGATATAATTCTTCTTTTTTCCCCCCTCTCTCCTCCCCTCCCTGGGCACACCAGTACATGCGTATAAAAGAAATGACTTATGGATGACTTAGTCCATATACTGAATGAAGTGCCTTTCTGGATGCCATGTCAAAACAGATTAGCTGTTTCGCCCTGCCATAAAATTAAAAGCCAGCAGCTTTGTGCAACACACCCTTGTAAACAAAGCGATCATAAAAGTGTAAAGGCTTTGTGTCTTGTGTTAGACACCCAGCGAATGCATTCCCCCCCCTTTTTTTTTTACTAGGAAAGGCACAAATAAAAGAAAAGAGGTGGGAAAGAGGGAACTTTGGGCCCAACCGAGAATTGGGAAAGAATGCTCAGGAGTCAACCAATTGTCCTCAATGGGGGACCCAGCTTCTGTCTCTCGGTTTGCTGAGAAAAAATAGGGGGGTAATGGTGGTGGAAATCGATGCAATTCGATTTCAATAAGGACAAAACGCAACCCCAAAGAATGCTAAGCCAACTCAGAAGGTTGATGAGATCCTAAGACCCGTAAACGTCTACCCAGGGGTGTCGATCTAGCACAGCGATTGTTAAAGAGCCTCCCTTTCCCAAGAACCCCCCTCCCTTCTATCTGTTTTGTTAGCAATGGATAGAAAAGAGAGTGGTTTGGGGGTTAAGACCGGTGGGGTGGGGGCTTTCATGCGGAAAGTGAGACCTTGGATTAGGATTGTTGAGACAAAGCATCTTATCTGACAACCAGCATCTTGCAGCAGATAGGAAGTTGGCTTGCAAAGTCTTAATGATACGCACGGGGAGTGGGGGGGGGGGGAAAAATTAGTCAACGAAGAGATCCAATGACCTGGTTGAAACAAAAATATTTTTTTGTGGTTGTGTTTTTGGCAGGAGAGCAAAACGTTTTGTTATTGATCATGACTCGAATGCCTTTTAAAACAACCCATTTAGTCGAATGCTACAATCAATAGCATGGTTTTCCTATTGTCTGTCTGTCTGTCTGTCTGTCTGTCTGTCTGTCTGTCTGTCTGTCTGTCTGTCTATCTATCTATCTATCTATCTATCTATCTATCTATCTATCTATCTATCTATCTATCTATCTATCTATTTATCATGTACATCCATCCATCTATCTATCTACCTATCTTCTATCTATCTATCTATCTATCTATCTATCTATCTATCTATCTAGTATCTATCTGTCTATCTATCTATCTACCTACCTATCATCTATCTATCTATCTATCTATCTATCTATCTATCTATCTATCATGTATCCATCCATCCATCCACCCACCCACCCACCATCTATCTATCTATCTATCTATCTATCTATCTATCTATCTACCTACCTACCTACCTATCATCCATCCTTCCACCCATCCACCCACCCATCCCTCCCCCTCTCATCCATCTATCTATCTATGATCTATCTTTCATCTCTATCTATATTACAGGCAACACTTTGGTTTGGTTTTCACTTCTTAAAAGGCATAAAATATCTACCCTAAATGAGAATATTTGCAGCTCAGGGTTGAAATGAAGAGTCCTTGGTGCACAGTGCACTGATGATGTTACCTAATGTGGGTAATGAGACGTCTCCAAGAAAACTACCAAGGTCAGAGAGCACTAAGGACCCCTCAATATCTACCGTGTTTGTGTTCTGTTTTTTGTTTTTTTAAATTGAGCTGAATTTGGCTTGCAACTTTTGGAGACATGTGAAATTCAACAAAGGCTCCCTAGCATAAAATCCACTGCTGGATGTAGCTCCCCACTTTGTTTGAATAAACTGCGGGATCCTTGGTGCTCTCCAAGTTTGTTTGTTTTGCTTGCAGATGTTTCAGTAGCCATTTAGGTAACGTTGTCACTGTTAGTGAGCATTGTTGACCTTACCTAGTTGGGTCATGAAACATCTGCAAGGAAACTATCAAGCTCAGAGAGTACCAAGGACCCCACAGTCCTCCTTGTCCTCCCGTCCCCTCCTCCTCCTCCTCCATACCCATCCCCTCCCTCTCCTCCTCCTTTTCCTCCACAAACCCCACTCCCTTCTAGCCCTGATGACATACTTCGTTGGGTCACGAAACATCTGCAAGAAAACTACCAAGCTCCGAGAACATCAAGGACCCCAGTTCAACCCTGAACCACAAATCTTCTCATCTATATTTGAACAGAGCTAACAGAAAGCAATTTACTTACTACCTTAACAAGCTCTTTCTTCCTTTCCCTTCCCTTCCTTTCCTTTTTTTTTGTTTTGAACATAAGACTTTGAACCTATTCAAGTTCATCAACTCTTTATTCAATCCCCTGTCTGCCTAATGTCCTGAGACATGTAGCCCCCATCAGTTTTGGCAACATATAAGAAATGCATCCATAATTTAAAGAAGAAGAAGAAAAAAAAAAAAACCACCCGTTGGATCAAGGAGAAGCAATTAGGATTTGGGAATAAGATTCACATTTGGTTTCCATATTTTGGAAGATGAAGCTGACACGATAATATCTCAATTACTGTACGTTTTGAAAGGCCTATGATGAAGTGCAGATTTACATACTTCCAGAGAAACAGATAAAAGCCTTTTGCAAAATTTGGATGTTTAATTGGGTATGAGTCATCCTTCATTTTTTCCCCCCTCTCATCTTCTAAACGACAAAAATCATCCTATCGATTACAATGGTGGTATATACTCGGGGTGGGATAGCTTACTATCCCTCCTCTCCAAATATAGCCATGGCTTGTTCCTGTTATCAGGGACATCGTAAGAAGTTCCTGCCCCAAAGCTGAAGACAACTGTTCAGTGGTGGGTTTCAAATTTTTTTACTACTGGTTCTGTGGATGTGGCTTGGTGGGCGTGGCTTGGTAGGAAGGATACTGTAAAATCTCCATTCCCTCCCCAATCCAGGGGAAGGTTACTGCAAAATCCCCATTTCCTCATGATCAGCTGGGACTTGGGAGGCAGAGAATAGATGGGGGCGAGGCCAGTCAGAATTTTTACTACCGGTTCTCCGAACTACTCAACATTTCTGCTACCGGTTCTCCAGAACTGGTCAGAACCTGCTGAAACCCACCTCTGCGACCATTGATTCTGAACATGGAGTCAACGTACGCTAAACTGACAATAGATTTTGCATGATTGCATCAAAGGAACATCTGTCGGAGTTAAATCTCCAGCCTCAAAGTCTGTTGCTTTCTCTGTGCAGGAAATTGAAGAGTAGAATCTAATAGGAAAGACAAACAAAAAGAAAAGAGGCGGGAAAGGGAGAACTTTTAGCCCTATGGAGAATTTGAAGAGAATGTGCAGGAATTCAACCAATTGGGATTCAGCTTCTCATTCTTGCTTTGCTGAGAAAAGGAGTGGAATCAATGCAACCCCTTTTCAATAAGGACAAAAACACAACGCAAAGGATGCTAAGACTGAAATAGAAAATAGAAATTTGAATCACCCCGTAGTTTAAAAATATGCCGCATTATGCAAGAAATTCCAGCAATGGAAGAAAAACTCTTAAGTTTGCAAGTCATGAGACTTAACATTTGCAATTGAGACTCTGAAAAGAGTGCAGAGAAGGGCAACAAGAATGTTGAGGGAGCTGGAGGCTAAAGCATACAAATAATGGTTACAGAACTGGGTAAAGGTAAAGGCTCCCCTCGCACATATGTGCTAGTTGTTCCCGACTCTAGGGGGCGGTGCTCATCTCCATTTCAAAGCTGAAGAGCCAGCGCTGTCCGAAGACGTCTCCGTGGTCATGTGGCCGGCATGACTCAACGCCAAAGGCACATGGAATGCTGTTCCCTTCCCACCAAAGGTGGTCCCTATTTTTCTACTTGCATTTTTTACCTGCTTTCGAACTGCTAGGTTGGCAGAAGCTGGGACAAGTAACAGGAGCTCACCCCGTTATGCGGCACTAGGGATTTGAACCGCTGAACTGCCGACCTTTCGATCGACAAGCTCAGTGTCTTAGCCCCTGAGCCACCATGTCCCTACATACAGAATTGGGTATGTCTTGACTAATGAAAAGGAGAACCAGGGGACACATAACAGCAGTGTTCCAATATTTGAGGGGCTCCTACAAAGACGAGGGGGGTCAAACTATTTTCCAAAACACCAAAAGGCAAGATAAGAAACAATGGATAGAAACTAACCAAGGAGAGAAGCAACCTAGAACGAAGGAGAAATTTCCTAACGGTGAGAGCAATCAACCAATGGAATATAGCTTGCCTTTAGAAGTTGTGGTGATCCAACACTTTCAAAAAGAGATTGGACAACCATTTGTCTGTAATGGTATAGATCTCCTGCTCGAGCAGAGAGTTGGACTAGGACAGTGATAACCAACTGGTGGTCAGTGAGAAAATTATGGTGGTCCACAGAAAAATTATTCGTATTTTTTATATTGCACTAAATCAGGAGTCCTCAAACTATGGCCCCTGGGACAGATATGTGCAATGAACATTTGTGTTGCTGCAGAGAGTCTCCCCCTTTGGGGTCTTTTTGTGTGGGTCGGAGTGGGGCAGAAATTCTGACTTGGGGTCTCCTGGTGCGGGGCTTTGGGCGAAGGCTGGAGGGAAGCACCACTGGTGGAAAAGTGCCAGAGGACCTTGTTCCAATGGGACTGCATCATGGCCTGGAACTGGCTGACCATCTCAGCCTGCTGAGCCTTCAGGCGCCGGTACCTGGCCTTACACTCCAGCAGGTCTTCCTTCTGCTTGGAAAGCCCATGCTCGTAGTCCTCAGTGAAGTGTTTCTGCTGAGCCTCCTTCTCGGTCAGATCCAATTTGAACTGAGCTGTTTTGCCAACTCTTTCTCATGGTGTCTGCTTAGCTCCAACAACTGCTTCCTGTTGGAGCCCTAAGGAGCTCGGGCAGGGAGGCAAAGAGTTGGCCACGCCTACCCAGTCACATGACCACCTAGTCACACCCACCCACCCAGTCATTAGGCAGATCATATTAGTGGTCCACAGGATTTAAAATTATGAATTTAGTGGTCCCTGAGGTCCGAAAGGTTGGTGACCCCTGGACTAGAAATCCTCCAAGGTCCTTTCAACTCTATTATTCTATGTTCAATTCTGAGACGGTTTTTTGCATTATCCCCCCCAACTGAAATGTTGAAAACTTCATTTTTCTGGAGCATTGTATCTCTCCCAGTTCAAATGTGCCCATCTTAATTCACTTCATAGGATTGATTGTTTTAACTTTTAGATCTAACAGCTGGTTGGTGTTTTATTTTGCAAGAGCTTTGGAGATGCTCATTGATTTTTGCCAAAGCTGTTTGCTGTTTTCTTCCATCAATATTGTCGCACGATAAAAAAAAAAAAACAAAAAAAAAAACTTGACTCAGCTGGTCAGATCCAGCAATGTGCTCGACAAAGAACAAAAATATCCTTTG
Source organism: Pituophis catenifer annectens (assembly GCF_029215685.1). Lineage (NCBI taxonomy): Eukaryota > Metazoa > Chordata > Lepidosauria > Squamata > Colubridae > Pituophis > Pituophis catenifer. Next base: position 20,605,317 of record NW_027256893.1, read on the forward strand.
CTTAACGTGACCAATCTCATCCTTCCTACATGGATCAAAGGAAAAAGATTTTTCCAAACTCTGTTTGGTTTTGATTTTATTGCGTGTTTTATTTTTCTATTTGGCATAGTATTCTAATCTTTTTTAATCTTTTTTCCTTTTACTGTTGCAGATAGTATCAGAAAATGCATTCAATTTCTTTTTTTTTTTTTAAAGGCATAAAATTGTTTATTTTTGAAATAAATAAAGGGAGAGGGGAAGGTTTTTTAAAAAAGAGTCGAGAACGGTATAAGGTTTCCTGCTTGAGCAGGGGGTTGGACTAGCAGATCTTCAAGGTCCCTCCAACTCTGTTAATCTGTTATTCTTCCTTATTCCTCCTTCTGATATCATTCCATTAGTGGCATCTCTGCTTCTGAACCCAATTTTGCAACCTCTTATTTAATTTTCTTTCAGATTAGAACAATTTACTCTTTTAAAGGCAAGAGGAAAGCTTTCCTTCCTTCCTTCCTTCCTTCCTTCCTTCCTTCCTTCCTTCCTTCCTTTTTCTTTCTTTTCCTTCTTTCCTTTCATCCTTTTTCTTACTTTTCCTTCCTTCCTTCCTTCTTTCTTCCTTAATTTCTTTCTTTCTCTCTTTCTTTCTTTCCATTCCTTCCTTCCTTCCTCCTTCCTTCCTTCCTTCCTTCCTTCCTTTTCTTTCTTTTCCTTCCTTCCTTCCTTTTTTCTTTCTCTTTCTTTCTTTCCTCTTCATTCCTCCCTCCCTCCCTCCTTCCTTCCTTCCTCCCTTTTTCTTTCTTTTCCTTCCTTCCTTCCTTCTTTCTTAATTTCTTTCTCTCTTTCTCTCTTTCTTTCTTTCCATTCCTTCCTTCCTTCCTTCCTCCTTCCTTCTTTCCTTCCTTCCTTCCTTCCTTCCTTCCTTCCTTCCTTCCTTCCTTCCTTCCTTCCTTTTTCTTTCTTTTCCTTCCTTCCTTCCTCCCTCCCTCCCTCCCTCCTTCCCTCCCTCTCTCTCTCTTTTAAAATTTCTCCTGATTTTTCCCTGTGCATGGTTTTTGCAGCTATCCAGGATCAAGGATTTGCTGAATTAAGGTTTATCAAATTATCTGACAGTCCCTTCCTGATTCTCAATGAAACTCAACCGATCTGGCTTCTCTCGTAAGGGAGTCGCTAGACTGAGATAGACACCAAAAATGCATTTCACCCAATCGAAAATAACTGGCATTATGTAATCATAACCTCGTCCTTCAAGAAACGGGTTTCTAAAGCATACATAATTATAGGCTGATATCTACTAAAAATATGTCCTGAACTACCCATTATATAAAGAAGAACTCTTTTCACTTTCTCCTTCTATATATTTCCAAGATTTCCTGGACTTTGCATGTTGATGGTCTCCACTGTGGAGTACTATCCTGGTGGGCAGGGGAATCTGATGGAAGCAGGACAATTCAATGCCACTCCATCTCAGCCTTAGGTACTGTTAAGTCCTCACCTTACAACTGCAATTTCTGTTGCTAAGCAAGTGAGTTGCACCAACTTTTGATCACATGGCTGTGAGGTTGTGTGACAGTTGTAAATGCAACAACTGGTGGTAAGTCATTTTTTTTCAGTGCTGTCATAACTTTGAACAGTCACTAAATGAATGGTTGTTAAATCAATTACTACACATATCTGCATATTCCACTCTGTCAAACCCGATTCCTCTGTAGCAGAGGTGGGTTTCAGCAGGTTCTGACCAGTTGTGGAGAACCGGTAGCGGAAATTTTGAGTAGTTCGGAGAACCAGTAGTAAAAATTCTGACTGGCCCTGCCCCCATCTATTCTCTGCCTCCCGAGTCCCAGCTGATTTGGAGGAAATGGGGATTTTGCATTAACCTTCCCCTGGATTGGGGAGGGAATGGAGATTTTGCAGTATCCTTCCCCTGGATTGGGGAGGGAATGGAGATTTTACAGTATCCTTCCCCTGGAGTGGGGTGGGAATGGAGATTTTACAGTATCCTTTCCCTGCCCACACCCACCAAGCCATGCCACGCCCACCAAGCCACACCCACAGAACCAGTAGTAAAAAAAATTTGAAACCCACCACTGCCATGTGGTCTAATTTTTGGTGAAAGGTTAAAGCATCAGATAGCAAGAGAAGAGAAGAGAAATCCACGGGTGTCTCTGTAGGTGACATTGCCTGTGAAACGGTATTGTCAGCTGCCACTTCATGCTTGCTTGTGCCTCGCTACCATGCCGTGACAGTCTGCTATGAACTCTGGGGAGGATGGTTTGGGGGAAAGCGAACGTAAATTCTGTATCTCCCTGAGATGCTACTTCAAGGTCACCTAGCTGGGAAAAGAAGGCAGCTGCATACCAACCTATGCTTGAAGTGACCATTCTGAAAACATCTTACTTGAATCTGAGTGGTCATCAGGGGATCAGTGATGGGAGGCAGTTAAAGGAGGCAAAAGTTGAACTTAGGGATGTTGGCGTGCGATTCTCAGTTCTGGCTATGCACTGCTGCAATACTTCTAATAAAATGATACCTTTCTCAACAAATGGAACCGAGGATCTTTTCTATTTAGGAGTTTAAGCTATGACACGTCTGACTGTTATATATATACCATATTTTTCGGAGTATAAAATGCACCTTAGTTTTTGGAGAGGAAAATAAGAAAAAAGCTGATTGGCAGGTGGATCGGCCTCCTGGAATACCCTCAATCAGCTGTTCCCAGAGGTGAATTTTAGCAACAGGTTCCTTGGTTGTGAGCTCTGTGCCTTGCTTTTTTTTTTTTTTTTTTTGCTTTTCTTTCTGCCTCTGAAACTTCTGAAACTCTGTTTCAGAAAAAACTTTTTTTCCTGCCTCTGAAAGCCTCCGAAACAGAGCTTCAGAAAAAAAGCCTCTAATGCTCTGTTTGGGGGCTTCTTCTCTAAAACTTCGTTTCTGATGCTTTTTTCAGCCTCTGAAACTTCCATTTGAGAAGCTGGGTGGGGCTATATTTGGAATATAAGACGCACCCAGATTTTCACCCTCTTTTTTAGGGAAAAAAGGTGCGTCTTATACTCTGAAAAATATGGCATTATATGGAGATCCCTCAAGATGTCTTCTCGTGAGATTTTTACACTTCTGATTTTGGGTGTCACTTGTAACCTTGCAGGAATACTTCCTACAACTTCAAAACATTTGTGCATTCAAGATTTCCCTCTTGGAAAAACGGTGCCTAGCACGATCAGACGCACTCCCTAAATTCTCCTCTTGCAAAACTTTATTTGAAGGCAATTTCACATCATCGCCCAAACAAATGCCTTTCCATTCTGTGTATGAAAATGCGGTCTGCCTGTTTGAGCACTTACTTTATGATGGATGCATGCGGATCTATACCCCAGCCGGTTATAGATTAACAATTCTGAATGCCATTGGGAAGAACAAAAGGAACTTAATTATTGCATTTCATTCATCAACCCTTCTTAATAAGAATGTCATTACTTAATCCTCTTTGCTTTTCAGCTAGGAACAATAGGTCCAGCCTTCTTGGGTGTTTTTTTCTTTCTTTCTTTCTTTTTTTGAGTGACCCGTGACTGAGAAATTAATGCATACTTTCAGAGGGGATGGGGTGGGGAAATTACCTGTTATTCATAATTGTGTAATGGTGCATTAAACCAAATCTTTCATGGTGGAGATTGGAGCCAAAACCTTTTCTGGCCCGCGGTCTCAATTCCCCAACTGCACTGAATTCGTTTATTCATTCTTTGTGTGTGTGCGCACGCATGTGGGCACGTACATACATACATATGCCCATACACACACATGCATGCTTATGGCACAGGAATTGCCCCTCCTGATCCAATCCAAGCCAGGACTCCAAAAATAACACTCTTCTGTAGATGAACCCCAAGGGCTGGGAAAATATTATCCTAAGGACATAATGTCTTCCAGATGATTTATACAGCTGACGACCAAGATGTATATTTAATCTGGATGTTTTTAGGGTTTTTTTAAAAAAAAAACTATTTTAAAATGTTTTTAATATTCTTAACTGTAACACACACATATATGTATGTATGTACATGTATATAGAATAGAATAGAATAGAATAGAATAGAATAGAATAGAATAGAATAGAATAGAATAGAATAGAATAGAGTAGAATAGAATAGAATAGAATTCTTTATTTAACGTATAAAGATACATTCATCAAGAATCATAAGGTACATACATACATATACATATACATACACACACACGTTACAATTATATATATAAGCCACCCAGTCGTTGACTGAGATGGGCAGTTATAGAAATCAAATAAATGTATAAATCAAATTGAAAAAGAGGGATTTCTTAGCAGCGACACACCACAATATGTAGCTGAGCTTATCCACGTCTTACTCAGGGAGAGGCACCGTTTTATTGCAGTTTTGTGTTCCGAGAGGATTGGAACAGGATTGTTGTTTTCATGTT
>NW_027256893.1:20614732-20662271 GCF_029215685.1 Pituophis catenifer annectens
GAAAAACCCACACAAGCAAAAAGTATTTTTTATTAGTGAGAGGTTACAGGAAATAGTGTATGTCTCGATGGAGTAACCTCTCCATTGATACTAAGTGCAGGGAAAGGTTTTATAAAGAACCCCCTAAAGTCATGAATACGGATGTACAGTCATTAAAAAAAAAATAATAACCATATGAATAAAAGTATCGAATGCCATTTCCAAGCAACTTTTTAAATTTAGCTATGAAACTGACTCTTCCGTAAATGCTTCTTTCTCTCAAGCGCTCGCTTAAACTTTTCCCATTGTTTCAGGATGCTTAACAGCCATATAAAATTATGCAGCCGGTTTCTGCATGATTGCACTGCTGTTCTCCGCATTTTGAAATCATCCAAAAAGGAGAGAATGTGTTTTCCTTCCCATAAATACAATGCTTTCTCTCTTTGCTTGCTGAAAATGGATCTCGCTTCCCCCTCCTTCTGGTTTCTCTTTCCATTCTCCGTGTTTGAGGCAAGTCTTCACACACACACCCCTCATCAAGTCATGAGAAATCCAGGCCAGACAGTCCTTCCAAGAAATCCTGCACCAGAAAGATGTAGGAATGAAGGGCATCTGGAGGGTCTCCGAATGAAAAATCACGACACACCGACTTATTTTCTGAATTTGCACCATATTGCTGAATCACATCCTTTCCAAATAGGTCCCGGGTTCACACTTCTCATTGAGCCAAAAATAAACAAACCCAAGGAGAACCCAACTAAGCTTGTTAGTAAATGGGGAGAAGGCAACCACTGGAGGTTTAACTAATCTAATTAAGGATGTCATGCAAACACCAGACTAGGTGTGACATGTTTCCTCAGAGTCCTGTGCCTGTGACTGCATATAATTACTTTCCATTTGTTGGATACATATGGAATGGAAGTGAGACAGTCTAGAACAGGGCTCCCTCCTTCCCTCCTTCCCTCCCTCCCTCCCTCCCTCCCCTCCTTCCTTCCTTCCTTCCTTCCTTCCTTCCTTCCTTCCTTCCTTCCTTCCTTCCTTCCCTCCTTCCTTCCCTCCCTCCCTCTCTCTCTCTCTCTCTCTCTCTCTCTCCCCCTGCCGTGCATGTAACACAAGAATTTTATAAGATACATCAACAAATTGCAGCTTCCTGCAATAACACCAGCGGAACTGCAAAAAACTGCGCTACTTGGAACATTATATAAGTCTAAATGCTATTGCTATTGCTATAGTCCAACCTTCTGCTCAAGCAGGAAACTCTATAGACCATGTCAGACAAATGGTTGTCTAATCTCTTCTTTAAAAAACCCAGTGTTGGAGCACCCACAACTTCTGGAGGCACGTTGTTCCACTAATAAATTGTTCTAATGTCAGGAAATTTCTCCTTAGCTTTAGGTTGGTTCTCTCCTTGATTAGTTTCCATCCATTGCTTCTTGCCTTGTCTTCTGGTGCTTTGAAAAATAGGTTGATCTCCTCTTCTTCGTGGCAGCCTCTTAGATATTGGAACACTGCTATCGTATTACCCTTAGTCCTTCTTTTCATTAAACTAGACATACCCAATTCCAAAGATGCACACTTTTCATTCTCTTCTTCACTTTCACTGCTTCTACAGATACAGATCTACTGGAGAAGGTTTAGCTCCTAAAGGTAAGGTAAACGTTCCCCTCGCACATATGTGCTAGTTGTTCCCGACTCTAGGGGGCGGTGCTCATCAAAGCCAAAGAGCCAGCGCTGTCCAAAGGCATCTCCGTGGTCATGCGGCCGGCATGACTCAACGCCAAAGGCGCACGGAACACTGTTACCTTCCCACCAAAGGTGGTCCCTATTTTTCTACTTGCATTTTTTTAATGTGCTTTCGAACTGCTAGGTTGGCAGAAGCTGGGACAAGTAACGGGAGCTCACCCCGTTCCGTGGCACTAGGGATTCGAACCGCTGAACTGTGGACCTTTCGATTGACAAGCTCAGTGTCTTAGTCACTGAGCCACCATGTCACCTTTAGCTCCTACCACAGCTAAAAGCAAGGACTTTTTCTGAGATTGCACCAAAATTTCCTTAGCTTCTTTACTAACCATGTTCATTTAGGACCGTCTCTTAGCTTCCTATAAGTACAGCTGAAGCCTCTCTTTTTTCTTTCAAGCCTGCAACAACTCTTAATTATATCTGACCCCTTTAATCATCTGCTGCTATTTTAGACCAGATTTAAAGAGTAAATAGAGAAATGATCTACTGTCTGACTCTTAATGCCGCTTTACTTGTGCATGGATTATTGTTTTAATCAGATGTTTGTAATATTTTTGTTGCTGTCACCGAGTTGGGTTTTTTTCAACCCCCCCCCATCAGAATCAACCTTGAAGCACTTTTAAAGGCTGGATAGAAATCTCTTGATTATTTAATTCTAGCGGAATCTAAAAAAAAAACCAGATTTGGAGCCCACCACTCCAAAGTTTAACTGGGAATGCAATGGGCAATGCCTAATTATTAGACCTCGCTTGCTTTCTGTACTCCAGAGTTCAGCTCAGATTTAATTATTGCTATCCATGCAAGATATAAAATACATGGTATTTAATTAGGTCGTTTGGAGTTCTCGCTTATAGAAGAAATGAAGGCCTTTTACTTTGAGATCATGTAATTATTTCTAAACCCCCATCTTTTCAGCTGGGAAAAGGCGAAGGGGGTAAACCATTCATTAGATGTCAGCTGCCTTCACTGCACATCGTACATAAATCTCAGGTTCTTTTAAAAATGATGTTAGTTACCTATAGCTTTGAAAAGTGAGGCAAGAACGGGGCATTTTAAATAGACCGATTAGCCTAACGGAACTTTCTGCAAACATCCATCTCCAAGCTGACTTTGTAGCTCCCAAAATGTACTACTCCAGAATGGCAAATTTTGTTTTCCCCCTGCAGCCTTTGTATAGCAATTCCAGACTTTAAATGACCCTCTCGACTGATGACCACGTACGGAGCCAGGATTTCGGGTGCTAAACAAGGCACTTGTTTAGCTAAATGTGCCCCAATTTACAGCCTTTTTTTTTTTTTTGCCATCACCGGAGTTGTTAAGTGAATCACAGTCATTAAACGAACCTGGCTTCCCCCATTGACTTTGCTTATCGGGAAACAGATTGGAAGGCACTTGGAGGTTATCTAGCCCAACCCCCCGCCCAAGCAGGAAACCCTACACCATTTCTGACAGATGGCAGTCCAGTTTCTTCTTGAAAGCCTCCAGTGATGAAGCTCCCACAACTTCCAAAAGCAACGTCTGTTCCATCGGTTGATTGTTCTCACTGTCAGAAAATTCCTCCTTATTTCCAGGTTGAATCTCTCCTTGATCAGTTTCCATCTATTATTCCTTGTCTGGCCTTTGGGTGCTTTGGAAAATAGTTAGACTCCCTCCTCTCTGTGGCAGCCCCTCAGATATTTATTTTATTTTTATTTTTTTATTTTTATTTGATTTATATGCCGCCCTTCTCCGGAGACTCAGGGCGGCTTACAATGCGTTAAGCAATAGCCTTCATGCTTTTGTATATTTATACAAAGTCAGCTTATTGCCCCCACAAACTGGGTCCTCATTTCACCTACCTTAGAAAGGATGGAAGGCTGAGTCAACCTTGAGCCTGGTAAGATTCGAACCTGCAGAAATTGCAGGCAGCTGTGTTAATTACAGGGTGCATTAAACCACTGTACTACCAAGGCTCCTATTGGAGCACTGCTAGCCTGTCTCCCCTTCTCTTCACTAGACTAGCCATACCGAGTACTTGCAACCAGTAGTGGGATCCTCTCGGTTTAACAACCGATTCGGTGATTGTGCGCGCCTGACGCACGCCACGCGTGTGTGTGCAGTTTGAAGAAATCTTCACTTCTGCGTTTCTTCGGAGGGGAAACACAGCTGAGCCGCAGAAATCTGCTCTGTCGTGCGAATCAACTGAGAAGATAAAAGTAGGAAAATAGTGTGGGTGGGTGGGTGGGCCCACCTGATCATCGGGGCCAACCGGTTCACTCCCAGCTGATCGTTGGATCTACTGGTTCGTAGCAGAGACCTGAAGACCAGCTGGCCAGCGGGAGGTGTGCATGCATGCACGGTGGAGCTAAGCTGGGGCAACGGCTCGCGTGTCCACAGAGTGGGTGCTACGTGCCACCTGTAGCACGCATGCCATAGGTTCGCCATCACGGGCATAGGGTCTCCAGTTTGACTAGAAGACCACTAAGGACCCTTCCATCTCTATTCTACTTGCTTGATTGAAAATTATAACCGTTCTACCAACCACCTCTAAAGGAGAAACTTATTTTTTTCCCATGCCTTGTTTTTTTGTTTTTTTAAAAAGAAGCCTTGAGTGTCATTGATGCTACTGTTCCTTCAACTATTGATTCCTTCATGTAAGGCTCAGTCTGTCCCTTCTCCTCCTCCTCCTCCTTTTCTCCTTTCTCTCCCCCATCGCCTCTTTGCATCTGGTGGCTCTGTGAACTATTCCTTCAGATTTCCTGCTCAAGAGACTAGTGTTATCAAAAAAGGTCAATTCATTCGGAGGGGCACCAAGCAGAATTGAATATAATTATCCCAATCTTTACTGTGTAGAATTCATGCTTGAATTCATTCAAAAAATAGAAAGCAGTATAATTAACTCCAAGCCAAAGGAGAATGCCTCAGGTATCATACAGTCCTACATACAATAGAACATTTTCATTTAAGGACATTGTACGTATTAACCCTAGTCCGCATCCAATTACTCTGAATAAGTGAATTCTCTGTTTCAGGAATGTAATTTGAAAATGTTGTCATGCAATGGAAGGTAAAAGGTTTTTTTTTTTCTTTCATTAATCTAACTCTCATTAAAGCAGGAGCCTGTGGGTTATTTCAAATCCATTAGTCTTAAATACAGATGATTGCAATTCGGCGCGGCGTAAAGACAACCAAAATATCTATCAGGGAAATAGTGTAAACTAATTTTTTTTTATTATTATATTTGTTTTGGAGGGAAAGTGGGAGGGGGAAAGGAAATCTGATGAGTTTGTGGCTGGCCAACTTGTTATAAAAATTAAACCGTCTGCCCGAATAATTCTGGGACTTGTATCCTGCTAATTGGACACCTCTATGAGCGCTGGAGAAGAATGGCAGCAGGGCCATTGATTTCGAAGTGATGGACAAGGAGATGGTGTAAAGCTGAAAAAGCCTCTTGTAGTTCAAGGAGTGAAGGAAGGAGATGCGTCGTCTTAAATTATCTTCAGGAAATTTCAATAAGGCACAACGTAAGGGAAACGAAGATGACATTTCAAGAGCAGATCTGATTTGTTTGCTGCTTGCTATGAAAATTAAACCACTGGCTTGTAATTGTGTCTATACCAAGGGTGTCCAACACTGTCAACTTTAAGACTTTGGTCCATGGAGATTCTCAGTCAACCAGGTCATGGTTGTCCCAAGATACAACTAGACTTCCTTTGTTTTTCCTTGAGGACGTTTCGCTTCTCATCCAAAGAGCTTCTTCAGTCCCGAAGAAGCTTCTTGGATGAGAAGCGAAATGTCTGCAAGGAAAAACAAAATCCAGTTGCCTTTTGAAAAAGCACCTTTGGGTTTAAGACTGGTGGTCTTTGACTCCCAGAATTCCCTAGCCAACAGGGCTGGCTGGGGAATTCTGGGAGTCAAAGTCCACATATCTTAAAGTTGTCAAGACTCCTGCTCTAAACTCTTTAGTGATGGCATCTAGAGTTGTTTCCAAGCCAAGGATGGGGTTGACATTTGATTGTTTTCAGAGACACCTTTGGACACACAACTGAGTTGTGAGCAAAGCATTTGCCCCTCCTCTCCTCTGGGGGTCAATACAGCCAATGGGAAAGAGATATATGGAAATCTGGAGTAGAATATTGACTGAGCAGTAGCCATCAAATGCAACTTCCATTTTCCTGAATCTGGGACCTTCCACACCCCGTAATCAAGGGCATGTCCCTCGGGGGTAGACTGCTGGGGGTTCGCAGGGGTTCGGGAGAACGTCTAGCTAAGATTCTGTGAAGTTCGGAGAACCCTCAAATCCCACTCCTGGCTGGCCCCGCCCACCCCACCCCACCCCTCACAGTAGTCCCCACATGGCCCGTTTTGGATGCAGGTTAAGTGCAGGGCATGCACAGAGGCTCAGGGAGGGCGAAAAATGGGCCTACCGGAAGTTCAGGCTGGTTTCTGACCTCCAGAGAGCCTCCGGAGCCTGGGGAAGCCATTTTCACACTCCCGGAGGCTCAAGAAAAGCCTCCGGAGCCCGGGGAGGGCAAAAACACCATTGTGGTGCAGGAGACTGATTAGGCCACACACACCATGCCCACGCCCACCCTGCAGAGAACCCCCTGCTAAAATTTTTGAAGCCCTCCCCTGATGTTCCTGATTCCTGAATTAGAGCCATTCCACCCAACCGCTCGTTCCTTTAGTGATTCTCCTACTGCCTTTTTTTTTAAATTTGATTTATATGCCGCCCTTCTCCGAAGACTCAGGGCGGCTTACAATGTGCTCAGCAATTTTAATTCTCACTTAGCAAAAAACAGCAACCGTTGAAGAATTCTGCAGTACTTAACCTTTCATCCCTGAGAAGACCTCACCCTGACCCCTGACCACGTGTGGGTGCTCCTCCAGCCGATCTGAAATCCTTGGGTGCTTTTACCCGGGTCATCCCTTAATTTAAACTACTGCTGGAGGCCACAATAAGAAATAAATCATCACATCTATGACCTTCTGACGAAGCATTGCAACTTGTTTGTCACCCAAAAGGCTGCCAAAGAGGTGACGACCGTCGTCCGGAAACCTGGAGCCAGTCTAAATTATGTTGACAACGAGGAAGCCATATTTTACTAGGTCGGTGGTGGGTGTTTTTTTTTATTTTATGACTGCTGAGTACATGAAGGAGACAAGTGTGCTCCAACTCCTGAAATTTGTTACATCAACTTTTCGGTTCTGTTTTCGTTCAGGCTGGCCAAGCCCCTTGGCGGATTTATGGACATGTAGACACCAATGGAGCATAAGCTGTTTGTCTCGCTGCATAAATCATTCTAAATATTCCAATTCCATCCGACTTTGAAGAGCAAAGGACTTTCTAATGTAAAAATGGTGGCTGAGTTTATACAATAAGCTTAATTGCCGAATTAATCCTTTTTCTGGGGCTGCATACCATAAGGTATTGAATCAAATACTAAATCACTGGCCAAAACCCCTCTGTGTTGGGGATGGGTGGTTGAGAAGCTTGTATTTAAAAATAGATGGATGAATGGATAGACGAATTGGTAGGTAGGTAGATAGATAGAGATAGATAGAGAGATAGATAGATAGATAGATAGATAGATAGATAGATGGATGGATGGATGGATGGATGGATGGATGGATGGATGGATGGGTGGGTGGGTGGGTGGGTGGGTGGGTAGGTAGGTAGGTAGGTAGGTAGGTAGGTAGATAGGTGGATGGATGGATGGATGGATGGATGGATGGATGGGTAGGTAGGTAGGTGGGTGGGTGGGTGGATGGATGGATGGATGGATGGATGGATGGATGGATGGATAGGTAGATAGGTAGATGGATGGATGGATGGATGGATAGGTAGATAGATAGGTAGGTAGGTAGGTAGGTAGGTAGGATGGATGGATGGATGGATGGATAATGGATGGGTGGATGGATGGATGGATGGATGGATGAAGAGAGAGAGGGAGAGGGAGAGATGGAGATTCTCAGTAATCCAGGTAATCGTTTCCCAAAGGTGCTCTTTCAAAAGACAACTAGACTTTCTGTTTTTGTTTAAAAGATGTTTTGCTTCTCATCCAAGAAGCTTCCTCAGTTCTTACATCTTCTATCATCTACAAAATACGCAACTGAGATGAAGGCATGAAATCAAGACAATTCACATTGAGCGGGTTTGCTGTTTATGGGAAGACTTTAAAGAGCTGCCACGCTATCAGGAGACGGTACAATTGTGGTCATAAGCCGAGGAGTGCCCGTATCGATACATGCATGAACTCTGTTTCGTTTTGGACGTACCACTTCTGAGGGTATAACACCCTGTTCCAAAGCCTTATGCAATCCTTAGCCCAGCAAAACACAACGGGTGCCTGTTTTAACAAATGCTGCTGCAGACACATCAGGATTTCTACGGATTAAGAAAGAGAAGTGCTAAGTTAATGCCTCTTCATTCACATTACTTATAAAGCCGATCAGCAGATGCTGGAAGGATTCTCCTGCTTCCTACCCACCCCTTTGCCAAAGTTCAATTGATTTAACTTAATAAGGACAGATAGAAGAAATTACCCAGTCATTGAGGGTTAGGGAAACTAATAACTCCGGAAAGAGGCCACTAAGCAAATATGAGCAACTTATACCACAAATTCTGAAGATTCATTCATCCCACAGAACTTGATGGAGTTATATCATAAGATCAATGAAGGGCCATTGCTATTTCTTTTCTTTCTTTTTTTTTTTTAAAAAGGAAACAAATAAGCATCCCAGATCCTTAAGTTCATAGGTTTTCAGCATTTCATACGTATTGATCAATAAGTCATTTAGGTTGTAATCTATGACCCATTTACTCCGGAGCAGTCTTATTAATGTTAGTGTAATTGCTGTAGAATAAACAATTGTAGGCTTCGTACTGGAAAAAAAAACACTTAAGCATATCACAAGGATATAGCCTGAATTAAAATCCCAGCTAGCTGGGGGCGGGGGGGAACCAGAGTAATAACTTTTGATTTAATAGAATAGAATAACAGAGTTGGAAGGGACCTTGGAGGTCTTCTAGTCCAACCTCCTACTTAGGCAGGAAACCTTACACCACTTCAGACAAATGGTTATCCAACTTCTTCTTGAAAACTTTCAGTGTTGGAGCATTCACAACTTCTGGAGGCAAATTGTTCCACTGGTTAATTGTTCTCACTGCCAGGAAATTTCTCCTTAGTTCTAAGTTGCTTCTCTCCTTGATTAGTTTCCACCCATTGCTTCTTGACCTGCCCTCAGGTGCTTTGGAAAATAGCTTGACTCCCTCTTCTTTGTGGCAGCCCCTGAGATATTGGGACATTGCTATCATGTCTCCTCTAGTCCTTCTTTTCATCAGACTAGACATTCCCAATTCCTGCAACCGTTCTTCATATGTTTTAGCCTCCAGTGCCCTAATCACATTTGTTGCTCTTCTCTGCACTCTTTCTAGAGTCTCCACATCTTTTTTTACATCATGGCGATCATTTAACAGAATGATAGGGTTGTGAGGGACCTTGGAAGTCTTCTAGTCCAACCCCCTGCTCAAGCAGGAAACCATATACAATTTCAGACAAATGGTTGTCCAATCTCTTCTTAAGGTCTATAGAGATTCTCTGTCATCCAGGTCATGGTTGTCCCAAAGGTGCTTTTTCAAGAGGCAACTGGACTTTCCTGTTTTTTCTTTGAAGATCTTTTGCTTCTCATCCAAGAAGCTTCTTCAGCTGGGACAGAAAGTCCTGTTGCCTCTACGAGTTTATTTCATGATACCTATACATAAGAATATGATCTACTACTAGTTGTTGTTGTTAGTTGCAAAGTCATGTCCGATCCATCGCGACCCTATGGACAACATTCCTCCAGGCCTTCTTGTCCTCTACCATACCCCGGAGTCCATTTAAGCTCACGCTGACTGCTTCAGTGACTCCATCCAGCCACCTCATTCTCTGCCATCCCCTTCTTCTTTTGCCCTCAATTGTTTCAAGCATGAGGCTCTTCTCCAGGGAGTCCTTCCTTCTCATTAGGTGGCCAAAGTATTTGAGTTTCATTTTCAGGATCTGGCCTTCTAAAAAGCAGTCAGGGTTGATCTCCTCTAGGACTGACCAGTTGGATCGCCTTGCAGTCCAAGGGACTCGCAGGAGTCTTCTCCAGTACCAGAGTTCAAAGGCCTCAATTCTTTGACGCTCAGCCTTCCTTATGGTCCAACTTTCACAGCCATCCATTGCAACTGGGAAAACCATAGCCTTGACTATATGCACTTTTGTTGGCAGGGTGATGTCTCTGCTTTTCTACTAGTGGTTAAAGCAAATTGGCACTAGATAAAAGTTAACAGAATTCACGGAGGGCTGGATTTAGGTTTCTTGTGGGAGCATAATGACTCCAAACTGATGACATATTTGACCCTGCCCTCAGGCTCAGCCTGGTTATTTCTTACAAATAACTTGCCATCCATAGTTATCTAGCTGAAGAAACCTACGACATTCCGCTAAGTCTTTGAAGCATAAACTAAACTTTCTCCGCAAAGTAGAAGTAACATAAGAGAAAGGGAAGCTATGAATAAGACACTCATGCTCTGCATTGTGAACCAATGAAGGGGGGGGACTCGACATCTCTCCCTGTTGCATCTACTTGTGACCATAGATGGACCCCAAGTGGATAATGATAGAATCCCACTTTTGAAAGGCGAAACCTCTGAATGGAACAGTTTCAGAGACCGAGAATTTGACACCGCCCTATCTTCTTCGGTGCATTTATTAAATCTAATGGAAGAAGACAGAAGAAGGTTGAAGATTTCTTCTTATCCACGCCTGGCCTTTTCTGAATGAATGAAGGCGCTTTTTCATGAACAAAGTGGTGGAAGGGATCGCCTTTCCTGGAGCGGGCACGGTGAATGGCTAACCCAAAGTATTATTGCCATAGGAAGGGAAAGGAAGGGATTAATTGAAATGTAAATTTGTGGAACACGTTGACCCAATTTACTGTTAGAAGGAGGAAGAAAAGGGCAAAATTATAATTTTCAAAGGACTTAGGTTTTGCAAGGCCATTAATCATTAAAGTTAGGGATGGGAAAAGAAATTCTCCATATGGTGAGAGTGGTTCATCACCAGATGGCAATGACCTTTGTTCTACTTGGGTTGACTCAGGAATAGCAATAGCAATAGCGCTTAAACTTATATACTGCTTCACAGTGCCTTACAGCCCTCTCTAAGTGGTTTACAGAGTCAGCCTCTTGTCCCCCAACCGTCTGGGTCCTCATTTTACCCACCTCGGAAGGATGGAAGGCAGAGTCAACCATGAGCCAGTCAGAATCGAACTGCTGGCAGTCAGCAGAATTAGCCTGCAATACTATATTCTGACCACTGTGCCACCAGGAAGGAGAATGAGAAAGGGAATAAGAGAAAGGAAGGAAGGAAGGAAGGAAGGAAGGAAGGAAGGAAGGAAGGAAGGAAGGAAGGGGAGAGAAAAGGAAGAGTAACAGCAATAGCACTTATATACTGCTTCACAGTGCTTTACAGCCCTCTCTAAGCAGTTTACAAAGTCAACCTCTTGCCCCCAACAATCTGGGTCCTCATTTTACCGACCTTGGAAGGATGGAAGGATGGGTTAACCTTGAGCCAGTCAGGATCGAACTGCTGGTAGCGGGCAGAGTCAGCCTGCAATGCTGCACTTTAACCATTGCGCATCATGGATGGATGGATGGGCAATAGCACTAGCACTTAGACTTATATACCGCTTCACAGTGTTTTACAGCCCTCTCTAAGTGGTTTACAGAGTCAGTCTATTGCCCCCAATAATCTGGGTCCTCATTTTACTGACCTCAGAAGGATGGAAGGCTGAGTTAACTTGAGCTGGTGAGGCTCAAACTGCCGGACTGCAGGCAGCTGGCAGGCAGCAGAAATAACCTGCAGTACTGCATTCTAACCACTGCGCCACCATGCCAACCCCAAGGAATGTTGTATTGTTCTAGTCTTTAAAGAACCCTAAAATTTTTGAATAGGTTCCTCGATGTTAGAATTCTACCTTCCATGATATTTATGGAGGTTTTAAAACTGATGGCACCTTTGTAAGCGAAGAACATTTTAAGCTTAGTAAAATTTAAGGAAAAGGAGATTCTACCACCATCTCCGCTACTATCACCGTCACCTGCAATCTGTTGCATGGAGGAAAAATGGATCGCTGCTAAAAACATTGGAACGGAACAACCTATTTCTTCTTCCTTTTTCCCAATCATGTCAAGGAATATCTTTGTTATCCTGTCTTTTTCTCTGGACCATTAAAAAAAAAATCACATCCTGTGAAATGTTTGGCAATATTGCTTCCATCTTCGAGATTTAAGTTTTCCATCTTAAGTCATCTGTATGGGCATTTAAACGTCTCGCATTCCCACGGGGAACTTTTAAAAATGATGTTTTGGTGATGTTCCAGAAGTTATGAAAAAAGGAGAGCTTGACTCACAAGGCTTTGAGTCATACGTCTTTGGGACTGAGTTGGTGTCAAGTCTTTGAAGAGAGTTGCAGAGTTCCGAAGCGGATGCCTTACTACTAGACGCAATCCGTAGCACGATCTGAACCCCCTGCAGCCGAGGGGATTTCTCTGTGTTCGCAAACTTGGCATCCTCTCCCAATTCTCTCTCTCTCTCTCGAAGAAAATATCCAGCTTTCCGAAAGAGAGAATGCTCCTGAGAACCAGAACGAAAATGATGCATAGTGGGGTGGGCATACATGAAACCATGAAATAATAAATAAATGAAATGGCTGTATGTATTTCTCAAGCCTGCCAATCTCAAACTATTTCTCTCTCTCTCTCTCTCTTTCTCTCTCTCTCTCTCTCTCTCTTTCTTTCTTTCTTTCTTTCTTCTTTCCTTCTTTCTTTCTTTCTTTTTCTTTCTTTCTCTCTCTCTCTCTCTCTCTCTCTCTCTTCTCTCTCTCTCTCTCTCTCTCTCTCTCTCTCTCTCACACACACACACACACACAGATTTTTAGTTATGCAATCCTTATTCTCTCTCCCCCACTCCCTCCCTCCCTCTCTCTCTCCCTCCCTCCCTCTCTCTCTCTTTCTCCAGGTGAGTTCTAATCCTGCCTTGGGCATGAAAGTTAGCTGGGTAACTTTGAGCCAATCACCAGGAGACTGTGAGCTTTAGTCCAGCCTTATACACAAAAGCCAGTTGGGTGACTTTGGCCCAATCATCAGGAGACAGTGAATTCTTGTCCCTCTTAAGGCATGAAAGTTATCTGAGTGACTTTGGACTAACCACCAGGAGACTGTGAGTTCTAGTCCCTCTTTAGGCATGAATGTTAGCTGGGTGACTTTGGGCCAATCACTAGGAGACTGTGAGTTCTAGTCCCACCTTAGTCATGAAAGCTATCTGAGTGACTTTGGGCCAGTCACTTTCTCTTAATCCATGATGTCAGGCTCAGGCAACAAGCTGGTTGGTCAATTTCTGTCACAGCCAATGGATTGATACTCATTTGATCGGAAAAAGCATACATATATATACACACATATACATATACATTGTATGGATATAGAGATAGATAGATAGATAGATAGATAGATAGATAGATAGATAGATAGATAGATACTGTGTTTTCCCCAAAATAAGACCCTGTCTTATATGTTTTTGAACCTCGAAATAAGTGCTTGGCTTTATTTTTGGGGAGGTCTTATTATTTTGGGGCACGTGGAGCAAGACGGGGTTCCTCTTGCCATCTTACCTGATTTCCAGCTCTGTCTCCCTAACCCTAACCAGAGGAAATGGCAGGGACCAGCTGCACATATGTTTAAATACGTTCGGGGAGGGCTTATTTTCAGGAGGGGCTTATTTTAGCACATGCTCAAAAGCCCGATTGGGCTTATTATCAGGGGATGTCTTATTTTTGGGGAAACATGGTAGATAGATAGATAGATAGATAGATAGATAGATAGATAGATAGATAGATATGTATGTAGGTAGGTAGGTAGATAGAGATATAGAGATATAGATATAAACTAGATTGATAGATAGATAAATAGACAGTCAGACAGACAGACAGACAGATAGCTAAATAGATACTGTAGATAGATATAGATATAATACTCTATCCCATGAGAATGTCACTGAAATTCTTTTCTCCTTGAGAAAAGATTTCACAAGCAACTTTCTCTTTCATCCAAGTAAATGAGATCTGGGAAATCATGATAGGAAAATTTATCTGCCTAACCCCACGGTGAAGCTACATCTGTCCAAGTACTATGTAGACCTTGAAAGTTGTCACATGAGAATCATTAGCTCTCAGCACGCCACAGAACTCTCTGCTGTTGTTGTTGTCATCTCTAGCACATCTGGAATTCAGATGGATGGAGTATGTAAACTGACTACGAACATTTAATTTTTATAACAGAAACCATAACCTTCCATTGAAGCTGTACTTGTCATAAAACACTTGCAAAACGATCGGCAAACATCTGGAACGAGAGCTCTCCAGCTCCAGATTGTGTAGATGGGAAAGCCTAACTCTCCCTTGCATTCAACTCAATGAAACAGCTGTGTCCTTGAATCAAACTCACAAGACTCACCTGTGTGTTTGTGTGTGTGTTTACATTCTGTACAAAAAAGGCACTTTAACAAAACTTTAAAAAAAGAGATGGTTCGCAGGGGTTCGGGAGAACCTCTAGCTAAGATTCTGTGCAGTTCGGAGAACCCCCAAATCCCATTCCTGGCTGGCCCCGCCCACCCTGCCCCTCCCCTCCCAGGAGTCCCCACGTGGCCCATTTTGGATGCAGTTAAGTGCAGGGCACGTGCGGAGGCTCAGGGAGGGTGAAAAATGGGCCTACCAGAAGTTCTGGAAGGCCTGAAACGGGCCTGTTTCTGGTCTCCAGAGAGCCTCCGGAGCCTGGGGAGGCCGTTTTCTCCCTCCCGGAGGCTCAAAGAAAGCCTCCAGAGCCCAGGGAGGGCAAAAACGCCCCTCCTGCTGTGGTGCAAAGGCTGATTAGGCCACACCCACCATGGCCATACCCACCCAGCAACCAGGCAGAGAATCCCTTTCTAAAATTTTTGAAGCCCACTCCCGACTACAGCTAGCCAATGAAAACCAAAATGAGACAGTTCTATTGCATTGGCGTGATATAAATAGACCCAACAGAAAAGATTTAAAATTTTGGCACAAAACAGGGGCTCCCTTCTGTTTTTCTGGAACGCCCCGAGGGGCTTACATCCATTGTGTTCTTAATATTATTTCTTTGCTTCTTTCTTCCCTCGTTGGAAAATGACAGTGCCGGGAAAGTATGATATATTAATTTTCACCCACCGAGTTGCTGTCAGTGCAAATTAAGTGTGAATTAATAAACTGTAATTCTCATTTTGGAGAGGGAGCAGCTTTCCTTGAGATTATCGCACTTAATTATGAAATATTATTCTTGGGAAAATATTTATCCACATTAGCGAGTTGAGGATCATAAATTAAAGTGTTGAAAAAATTGATTTTCCTGTGTGATGACTTCTCGGTGCATTCGCTAAAGACTGAGATTCTATCGAGGTAAAGAAATCTTTTCTCACCCCAAAGGGCCTACCAAGGAAACTTAAAATAGGTTTCCCTCAAAATTTATGAGCCAATAGCTTCCATTTTGTTTCGTGGCATGCTGACAGAGGGGTCCAATGGCTGTATGCATGAGAGGATAAAAGTGTTATCGTAGTATTGCAACATACTGCAACAAAGAGCCGTGGTGGTGCAGTGGTTAGAATGCAGTATTGCAGGCTAACTCTGCCCACCGCCAGCAGTTCGATCCTAACTGATGCAAAGTTGACTCAGCCTTCCATCCTTCCGAGGTGGGTAAATTGAGGACCCAGATTGTTAGGGGACAAGAGGCTGACTCTGTAAACTGCTTAGAGAGGGCTGTAAAGCACTGTGAAGCGGTACATAAGTTTATGTGCTATTGCTCTTCCTTCCTTCCTTCCTTCCTTCCTTCCTTCCTTCCTTCCTTCCTTCCTTCCTTCCTTCCTTCCTTCCTCCCTCCCTCCCTCCCTCTCTCCCTCCCTCCCTTTGTGGTACAATGGTTAGAATGCAGTATGTCAGGCTCTGCCCACAGCCAGCAGTTCAATCTTGACCAGCTCAAGGTTGACTCAGCCTTCCATCCTTCTGAGGTGGGTAAAATGAGGACCCAGATTGTTGGGGGCAAGAAACTGACTCTGTAAACCGCTTAGAGAGGGCTGGAAAGCACTGTGAAGCGGTATATAAGTGCTACTGCTATTGCTACGTAATAGTATGTAGGAATGATTTTGCGAGTCAAGAGGAAGAGCTAGTCCACGATCATACCCTTCAAGGTAGTCCAGACAAGAAGCCACCAATGATGATATGTCAAAGGAAAGGATGCCAAAGGAGGGACAAAATGAAATGCCAAAGACAAAAATGAAAACCACTTTTAAAAAATTATTTTAAATAATTACATGGAATGGTTGAATTGTCGCGTGGCGAGTTGATCATGGAGAGTTGTCCCTTTCCATGCAATCGTAGCCCTGCCGTATCAAACACACCCATTTCAAACAGATGATCAAACCTTCCCAGTTACTAAATGTGATTTGTTTGGCTGGGAGCAAAGAGAAGGAAAAAAGAATTGCTTGAAGAAATCTTTCTTTTTCCTAAAAGCTTCCCCCCCTCCCCATTTCTTTCATTCTTTATTGCATTCAGCTGTGGGCACTTTTTAGGGATGGGTGGGAAGTTACACTCTGGCTGAAGTTTAACATTCAAGGATAATTTAAAAATATATACATAACAACCAGGTGCAAATCAACAGTTCTAACGTTAGTGAGTCAAATGTTCTATGGACGATTTCCCCCCCACCTCTGTGTTAAACTGCAGTTTTCTTGAACCGTGGTTGTTGAACACAATCCAGGGGCTGTGATGTTTACAGGACACGCTTAATTAGTACCAAATGCTCCCTTACCAAGGTTTAGTTCGCTACCTCCAAAGTGTTAGGTGACTTCTTACAAACAAGCTCCATTGATTCCGATGCTACTTACTTGCGAGTTGTTGCACTGAAGATTGCAGCCCAGGTGAGCTCACCGTTTTGGAGATCAGAGGCCTCATAAATGTAACGGTCACGGCATAATTAGCTATCATTTTTTTCCCTCCTGGGAGACATGTGTGCGCGCAGCATATTTTACACGTGTGAATGCCAGCCACATTCAGATGTTGCCTCGATCCACCCATCTCCATCAGATAAGTGCACAAGGAGGAGATGTTTGCAACGATTAAGAATTGGAGTCAATATGTAATATGGAACAAATGGTACAACTGGCTGGAGATTAGAAATAGTGAACAATAATGAAAGGGGAGAAATCATAAATGTAAAAGGTTTACAGGACAATGTATAAAATGTATATAATTAATATCACAACCAAGGAACCTGTTGCTAAAATTCACCTCTGGGAACAGCTGATTGGGGGTATTCCGGGAAGCCAATTCACCTGCCAATCAGCTTTTTTCTTACTTTCCTCCCCAAAAACTAAGGTGCGTCTTATACTCTGAAAAATACGGTAATTTCATTTCAGGACCTAAATGATCATCAGGAAGCGAAAGCAGTCCTCTGCTGTGCCAAAGTCCCAGATGTGGGATCACCAATCTCTCCAGGTAGAGGTAGGAAAGGTATCTACCTGAACGTCAAGATAACTGCTGTCAGTTGTGAAACAAATACTAGAAGAATCGATATTTTTATGCAGCAGCTCCTTGCCTCATCCAAGATTAAAACATTTCCCTCAATGGCAAATTTTTATTTTTTCTTTAAAAAAAATAAAATAAAAAAATCAAAGGATCACATTCAAGGAGCATCCATCAAATAAGATCCTAGCCAAGCTGCACAAATTTAACCTCCCTCCTTTCTCACTGCAGCTTCCTCTGTGTGCACCTTGCTACGGAGAAGAAGATATAAATCTTCCACGTTGAAAAATCCTTCCTTAAGGTAATAAAATCTGACAGTTTCCATAATGGCTGACGAGACAAGAGTCCACAGGTGTATCTCTCTCTCTGCTTTTCCTTTAAAAAAAAAAAAACACTCAGGAAAATCAGTTTATAATAAAAAGCCCTCCTACCCCCCATCACTCAAATTAAGCGTTACTAGACTCATTGGCTCTGTTCTCGGAGGAGAAAAACAGCGATGGCTTTTTACGGCTCTTCTTGTGATGTTCTGCCTCATCAGGAGTAAATAAACGCAATCTTCCTTTTTTTTTTTTTTAATCTCCCCAAAGAAACATTGATCATCCTCCCCAAATGCTGCCTAGCTGGAGATTCCCATGCATTTTCCGACAAAGGGATCAGTTTTAATGCTTCTTTGTTTTTTTTCCACGAGGAAGGGTGAGAGGCAGTATGTATGTATGCAGACTATATACAGATAACACTTCTCTTCCCAATATTTAAAGTGAAATAAATAAAACCAAACGTGTTTTTTTTTTCAAAGAGGCAACTGGGACTTCCTTGTTTTTTCTTTGAAGATGTTTCGCTTCTCATCCAAGAAGCTTCTTCAACTCTGACTGGATGTTGGGGAATGGAAGGATTTATACTCCTTGCAGACAGCTGGTCCTTTGCATCCTTCTAGAGGGTCGTTGAGGCCACTTGGGAGGCTCAACCTTGAGCCTGGTGAGAATTGAATTCACAGTAATTTCAGGCAGCTGGCAGCTAAGTGCTACTTTAACAGCAGTTTAGTCTGCTGCGCCACCAAGGCTCTTTAGCTATGCAACAGAACTGAAGAAGCTTCTTGGATGAGAAGTGAAACGTCTTCATGAAAAAAACAAAACAAAAGACAGTCCTGTTGCCTCTTGAAAAAGCACCTTGGGGACAGCCAGGATCTGGATGGCTGAGAATCTCCACAGACATCCAGCTTCAAGAGTCAGCAGGGGGGGAGAGAGACAGTTGCTTTCAAAGGGGGCCACCTTAATAAGAGCTAAACAAGGTTTAATTCCTCTCTCCAACCCCAACTCACATCTGACCTTCGCCAATAAATACTGTCAACAGGAGTAGGGGCGGGGTGCACTTCCCTCACCAGAAGAGATCAATTCAACACATATTTGCTATCCACAATTCAGCTGTTGTGTTACTCCAAAGCCTAATCAATACTCCGGGCCCCGTAAGAGCCCAGAGGAAAACACAACGTTACAAGCGATGGCTTGCTGAGGGTTTATTATTGCACTAAAAGCATGTTGCCTTCTCTAATTTGAAATAAAGATTAATGCCAGGAGTGGCTGAAGCAAGCATCATTATGGAGGCTTTTTTTCCTCCTTTCAAAGTCTCAGCCAAGGAGTGGGGAGGGGGGTGGAAATTCTTGTTCTGCGTTCCCACCTCCTTCATCGTGGTCTTTTCGGACCAGCAGATCCATTCAGGAGCGTTCAGGATGGTCTTCTCCTCCTTGCACCACTCGAGCCAAAATTATCCCATTTTTATGTAGAGAAAAAGGTGACGGCATGAAACAAACCAAATGTTAAAAGGTTATGATGTTTCATGAAAAGAAGGACTAGGGGAGACATGGTAGCAGTGTTCTGATATCTCAGGGGCTGCCCCAAAGAAGAGGGAGTCAAGCTCTTCTCCAAAGCACCTGAGGGTAGGACAAGAAGCAAACTACTCAAGGAGAGAAGCAACTTAGAACTAAGGAGAAATTTCCTGACAGCAAGAACAGTTCATCAGTGGAACAACTTGCCTGCAGAAGTTGTGAATGCTCCAACACTGGAAGTTTTTAAGAAGAAGTTGGATAACCATTTGTCTGAAGTGGTGTAGTTTTTCCTGTCTAAGCAGGGGGTTGGACTACAAGACCTCTAAGGTCCCTTCCAACTCTCTATATATGTATATTCTACTCTATTCAACTCTATATATTATGTATATTCTACATAATTCTATTAATTCCCAAGCACATCTAAATTATGTTAAAAGTAAGCAAAATATCTTTCCAGTCCCCAATGCATGTCACAACATTTGAGCACCCTTAATATTTGTAAATGGAACGTTGAAAAATTTGACGCACGCCCTAATCGTGCAGGTAGTCCTCAACTTACAACCATTCATTTAATGACCATTCGAGGTTACAGCGGCGTTGAAATAAGTGACTTACGACCGCTTTTTCAACACTTACGACCATTGCAGCATCCCCAGGGCGATCACGTGATCAAAATTCAGAAGCTTGGCAACCGGCATGTACTTATGATGGTTGCAATGTCCCGGGGTCATGTGATCATTCTTTGCAACCTTCAAAGTCGCAGATTCACTCAACAACTGTGTTACTCACAAAACAACTGCGGTGCTTCGCTTAACAACGGTGGCAAGAAAGACGGCAAAACGGGGCAAAACTCACTGTCTCACTGAGGAACGGAAATGTTGGGCTCGATGGTTGTCATAAGTCAAGGACTACTTGTATAAGAAAGTTCAACCCCAAGAGGGAGCTGGACGATACCCAATCTTGACTTTTGTGGATTGTCCCTCAGGCAGCCTGTAGAGTTATGAAGCAGAGCAGAGTTTCATCGAGGGATGGGCTACTACAAAATTAGATTATCTATTTCAGAGGCTCTTGAATAAATCACGACTCTGGAAACTGGTAGCTTCCCACCTCCTTTCCATGCATATAAACACCCACAAGCTTGAACTGAGCAGTCTCTTCAGTAAATCATCATCTGCAGTGAAGCCCAGCAGCTGGGAGGGAAGAAATTAAGGAGATTTAACTGTAACCTTGAAGAACGCTCCTGCTGGTTTAGAAAATGCCATTCCAGGTGCTGGGAACCCAAAAAGCGAAGACTTCTTGAGCGTGACATGATAGCATTGTCCCAGTATCTCAGGGGCCGCCACAAAGAAGAGGGAGCCAAGCTATTCTCCAAAGCACCTGAGGGTAGGACAAGAAGCAACGGATGGAAACTAATCAAGGAGAGAAGCAACCTAGAACTAAGGAGAAAATTCCTGACAGTGAGAACAATTAATCAGTGGAACAACTTGCCTCCAGAAGTTGTGGATGCTCCAACACTGGAAGTTTTCAAGAAGAGATTGGAGAATTATGTCTGAAATGGTATAGGGCAGTGATGGCTAACCTTTTTGCCATCATGTGCTAGGAGGAGGGGCCCTCCCTCAACTCCCTCCCTCCCTCCTGTCCTTTCCTTCGGTCCTTCCTCCCTCCTGTCCTTCGTCTCCTTCTTTCCTTTCATCCCTCCCTCCCATCCTTTGCCTCCTTCCTTCCTTTCCTTCCTTCTTCATTCCCTCCCTCAATGTTTTCCCTCCTTTTCCTTCCTTCCTCCTCTTTCCTTCCTTCTTTCCTCCCTCCCTCAACTTCCTCCCTCCCTCCTTCTTCTTTCCTTCATTCCTTCCTCCTTCCTGTCCTTTCTCCTTCTT
This sequence comes from Pituophis catenifer annectens, assembly GCF_029215685.1. Taxonomy (NCBI): domain Eukaryota; kingdom Metazoa; phylum Chordata; class Lepidosauria; order Squamata; family Colubridae; genus Pituophis; species Pituophis catenifer. The sequence goes on from NW_027256893.1 coordinate 20,635,747, forward strand.
TCCTTTCCTCCCTCCCTCCCATCCTTTGCCTCCTTCCTTCCTTCCTTTTCTTCCTTCCTTCTTCATTCCCTCCCTCAACTTCCTCCCTCCTTTTCCTTCCTTCCTTCCTTCCTTCCTTCCTTCCTTCCTTCCCTCCCTCAACTTCCTTTCTTCCTCCATCCATCTCCTTTCTTCCTTCCCTCCCTTCCCCTCCCTTCTCCTTTGCTCGCTGTACTCCAGTAATTGAGGTGCTGGATGGTCCCCGAGTGCAAAAGTTCCACTTGTCTAGCACAGTCAGATGACTCACAGAAAATGCTCCCAGGAGTCAGGAGAGTTGACAAATATCAGCAGCAACAAGAAAACAAGACACAAAAACAGAACACACAAACACACACACACACACGCCACCCACAGCCAGCCAAGCAAAAGCCAGCCCGGTTCCCTTCAACACCTGTTCCTTGCTTTATTCCGGAGCCCAAATGCTTTTAAAAGCTTTCAGGTACCGGAGTGCTCCCTGGGCTTTTGTTGCCTTTATTTTATCCATTTGACAAACCCTGATTGATTTCTCCCCCCCCCCAACCCCCTGCTTGGGGTTTAAAGGCCTTGCAGAGCTCCGTGGCTGGTTTTGTTTGCTTTCTTCTCCGAGCACTGCCTTTTATTGATGGTGCCAGCATGAATATGCACAGCTCCAGGGAGAGAAGGCTGGTTAATTACTGCTTTGACAAAACTAACAGAGAAAGTACAAACCATTGTTGTTCTTAGGTCACCCAGGAATATGGGGGAGGTGTGACGCCGTGGGTGAAATCCTCAAATAGTTTACAAAACAGTGAAATTGTAGATTTAAATTGATAAATCTCTATCTATCTGTCTGCCTGTCTGTCTATCTGTCTGTCTGTCTATCTATCTCTATCTATGTATCTATGTATCCATCCATCCATCATCTGTCTGTCTGTCTGTCCGTCCATCCATCCATCTATCCTTCCATCCATCCATCCATCCATCCATCCATCCATCCATCCATCCATCCATCTCTATCTATCCATCCATTCATCTATCTATCCATTCATCTATCTATTCATTCATCTATCTATCCATTCATCTATCTATCTATCTATCTATCTATCTATCTATCTATCTATCTATCTATCTATCCATCCATCCATTCATCTATGTATCCATTCATCCATTCATCCATCTATCCATCCATCCATCCATCATCTATCTATCCATTCATCTACTGTATGTATCCATTCATCTATCTATCTATCTATCTATCTATCTATCTATCTATCTATCTATCTATCTATCTATCTATCTATCTATGATCCATCCACCCATCCTGTCTGCCTGCCTGCCTATTTTTAATCTACCCATTATCTACCTCTATCTATTTTTGTTCACAATGGAGCCCGAAATTTATGTTGCTAAGTGAGACATTTTTTCAGTGAGTTTTGACCCATTTTACGATCTTCCTTGCCACTGTTGTTAAGTGAAACACTGCACTTGTTAAGTTGGTAACACTTTTTGTCAAGTGAATCTGGCTTCCCCATTGACTTTGCTTGTCAGAAGGTTGCAACTGTTATAAACACGTCTAAAAAAAAGTCTTGCTGAACGTTGATACCCACAAGTAAAAAGCAAGAACTGATTGATTCACTGCTGAACCTTTAATTGTATCACACCCTTCCACATTCTTCTCTCTCTTTTTCTCCCTCCCTCTCTCTGTCTCTCTATCTCAATTTTGAGCTGTTGGTCCTCCTATTCTGGAATTTGTGGGAGCCTGACATGCAATCAATTTTTATTTAGTCACTGACCACCAAATTGGGAGAACGGCAGCTTAAGACATCATCCAAAGTTTGCTGATTTCAAAGAATACAGAAATCCAGGGGAAATAGGTGTGTGAAATCACCATCATTTGCTACCGTAAGATAGGTATTCCATCAGAACCTCAAGCACCTAGGGCAGGTAAAGTTTCCAGCAGAATCTTTTCACCTGGTTTCAAACCCTTCTCCAGATGTTGGGAGATTCAGCTTGGGATCTTTTAAACATCAAAATTAACTTTCAGAAGAGAGCAGCCCCGAAATTCCACAGTACTATATAACATACACATCGTGTCCTAAGATCACACACTGGGATAAAATAAGCCACAAAAATAGTTAGGAAGCAATAAAAAATATTCGATTTTACATCGTTATCCTGGGTCATGTATATTTGCCTTCATTCGTAAGAAAATTACGGTTCATTAGTTAGGCAGTCTGGTGTCTCTTTAAGTGTCATGAATTCGATTTTTATTCTGCCTTTATTACTCTAGAAGTAATAAGAGGCAATGAATTTATATAATACTCTTTCCCCGTCCTACTTTTTTCCACAGCAACCCTGTGAGGTGGGTTGGGCTGAAAGAAAAAGACTGGCCCAAGGTCACCCATCTGGTTTTCATGCCTGAAACGGGGACTAGAACTCACCGTCTCCTGGAGATTGGCCCCAAAGTCAACCGGTCAATTTTCATGCTTAAGCTGGGACTAGAACTTTCCAGCATATTAACCATGATACCAAACTGGCCCCCATTATTATAATTATAAAGGTAAAGGTTCCCCTCGCACATATGTGCTAGTCATTCCCGACTCTAGGGGGCAGTGTTCCTCTCCGTTTCAAAGCCGAAGAGCCAGCAGTGTCCGAAGATGTCTCCGTGGTCATGTGGCCGGCCTGACTAAACTCCAAAGGAGCACGGAACGCTGTTCCCTTCTCACCAAAAGTGGTCCCTATTTTTCCACTTGCATTTTTTACATGCTTTCGAACTGCTAGGTTGGCAGAAGCTGGGACAAGTAATGGGAACTCACCCCGTTATGCGGCACTAGGGATTTGAACCGCTGAACTGCTGACCTTTCGATCGACAAGCTCAGCATCTTAGCCACTAAGCCACCGCCTCCCTTTATTATAATTATAATCTATAATAATTATCATCTCTTTAACCAACCTGTCCAGGACTTAAGGAATCATGGGCCAAGATGACACGACGAACTTAAGCGGTCGATTTTTTTTGCACAATATTCCGATTTAAAGCAAATTTGTTTTCGTCTTGTAAATCTCTCAGCAGTTTATTTGGTTAAGCCGTTAACACATTGTCACAACATGCAAAAGTGCAACCTGCCTCTTTACCCACACACACACGCCTGCACACACATACTTTCTGTCTTCCATACCTTTGTTAGCACTTGACAATTGTTTCCATACCAAAGGCTTTGGAAACTAAACACACAATCACTCTCACACACACAAAACAAAGTACTGAACACAAGTTTAAAGCCTCACGCGGTTGCCAAACCACATTATTGCAAAACTGAAGGAGTTAGTTCTCTTGTTTTTGTTTTTTTTTAAAAAATGTATCTGTGGCAACCTTAGTGACTCACTAAAACTTTTATCCTTGCAAATCAAGGCTAGAAAAATTGATGGCATCAGAAACTCGGTTCGAAAAGGGCAAAACACTATTTTATACAGGACAGGAATTGTTTGGCTTCTAAAGCCTCTTAGTGAATGTGAAGAGTCATAGCGAAATTATTAATACAGAACAAGGCACAAAGGCACTGTTATCATCTTACAACTACATTGTAAAAAAGAGAGGGAATGTTTCAAGCCATATATTCATTATTATCTTTTTTTTTAATGAACAAATAGCCCAGAATCCAAGTTAGAAAATTGGAAAGGAAAAGCAAAACGTTTTGGAAGTTGCAGTTTCTGGTTTTGCAATTCCATTGAAAGATCTCTTTAAAAAGAAAGGGTGGGGGGAAGTTGCATAGATGCATAGGAAAATATCTGATCCATCTCTTTGTGTCATTCCCCCCACACCCAGGAATTCTGCATGACAAAGCACCCAAACTGCATAACAATCCTCAAGGAAATGAGAGCCCCTATATATTTGTTTACTGATTTTGGAAGGGCATGCATAAGAAATCACTAAATCACCTCTCCTTTGCAATTTTTTTCCCAAGTGTGTTGCTTCCCTGTCTCCCACCCAACAAAGTTTCTTTTTCTGCCTCATTCTCCTACAGAGCGGGCGAATTCCTTTCAAATTTCTTTCAGTTATATTTTTTGAGCTCACTTCATTGCTGGAGACCCTAGAAGGGGCAACGGTGAGCCTTCTTGTTTGTTGATATACAGCTGTCCTCTTCTACCTCCAAGAATCCTTGGCTGGGCTTCAAAAATTTTAGCAAGGGGTTCTCTGCCCGGTTGCTGGGTGGGCGTGGCCCTGCAGCTTTTTTTCTGAAGCTCTGTTTCGGAGGCTTTTTTTTCTGAAGCTTCATTTCTGAGGCTTTTTTCAGCCTCTGAAACCTCCGTTTGAGCGGCTGGGCGGAGCTACACTCGGAGTATAAGACGCACCCAGATTTTCACCCTCTTTTTTGGGGGGGAAAGGTGTGTTTTATAATCTGAAAAATACGGTAATCATCACTCACAACCTGTTGCAAGAACAACAGTCACAACAACAGCAGGGCTATCCTCATAATCCATCTCTTCGTGCCTTGAAGTAAAGGGAATTGGTATAGCCCTTGCTACGTGAGGAAAAACTTCACATAAGTTACGATAGACGAATTAAAACTTGTTTGTGAAGGTCTCCTTGCAACCCCAAGCAATCAAATTAAAACCTGGACTAATGCCACAAGACTTGGCTGTTTTTGTCCAATATTCCCGCCTTCTTTAAAACAAGAAAACTGAAAGATTGCTTTTTGAGTTTGCTGAAGAAAAACCGCACCATTTGCAAGAGAGCGTACAAAATCTCAGCGTCCTTTCAGGACGATGCAAAGTCCAACTTCAAAGGGAAGTCTGGCCCAGATGAGCTTCAAAATTATGAAGCATTACTTTAAGAAAAACAGTAACATCAACCCTCAAACTCAACCCCTCAAAGCTCCAAAAACCATTTAAATCAGGCATTCATCTGTAATGTGTTTCAGGGTTTAACAACTTCGTGCAATAACTTGAACCTGAAACCACTTACTTGGGAGTAAGCTCAAATCAACTCAAGGAGATTGACTTCCGTGTATAAATATCTGCGGACAGACTCCGTTCCTTTCTACATAGACTTAACTAAAAAGATTCAACTTAATTCAACTTGAAGCATGCTTCAAGTTGAATGTTCCTGCAGTTTTCTTGGCAGGAGAGCATTAGTCATTTGTCATTACCTTCTCGTGGGATGATTTTCAATTTCCTGTTCTAGCCTCTAAGCTTTATAGCTTCTCCTCCAAGAACTCAGTAGGCCTCGTTCTTCGTAGCTTTTGGAGATCTGCCAAGGTTGGTTAGGTCCTGCCACTAAGCTGAGCACCAGCCTTAGCTAGAAGAAATATGCAGTAGCAACAGTAATAATTTCAAAATAATGATAAAACTCGCCTGCTCTCTGTTTTAGTCCATGAGCCAAGCAACATGGTTACCTTTCATTCCCTACATGGAACAGGTCTCATGGGTTGAGCTTGGAACCTCCAAAACCAGCTATGTATATATGGAGTTATTTGTACCTAGAAAGTCTCACAGGTTGCCACGGCTTAGCTATTATGGGATGAGCCAAGGCCAACTAGCCAAATGCAACAGTTTCAAAGGTGCTTTTCGAGAGGCAACTGGACTTTCTGGTTTTCCTTTGAAGATGTTTTGTTTCTCATCCAAGAAGCTTCTTCAGCTCTGTTGGACAACTTGTTCTCCCAAATGAAACCCAACTAGTTGGAAAACATCTCTGCTTCTCAGAATCTTTTTTTTTTTAATTTGATTTATATGCCGCCCTTCTCTGGAGACTCAGGGCGGCTTACAATGCGTTAAGCAATAGCCTTCATACTTTTGTATATTTATACAAAGTCATCTTATTGCCCCCACAAACTGGGTCCTCATTTAACCTACCTTAGAAAGGATGGAAGGCTGAGTCAACCTTGAGCCTGGTAAGATTCGAACCTGCAGAAATTGCAGGCAGCTGTGTTAATTACAGGGTGCATTAAACCACTATACTACCAAGGCTCTTTGAATCTACTTCTTCATCTTCTGGATCAAGTGATGATAGGAATGAACAACAGTAATGTTCATGATATTCTCATACAGCCATCATCCCCCCTTCACAGGGGCCTTGATCTATGGCAACAGTGTTGACTGTCACAATTAAGTTGTCGTTCTTTTCCTGTGTCAATCTGGTATGAAAATCCATCGGTGATTTCGTCTATCTAGCCCAATCTATATTTGGGAGAATGAGTTGTCCAACGGAGTTGAAGAAGCTTCTTGGATGAGAAGCGAAACATCTTCAAAAGAAAAATCAAGGAAGTCCAGTTGATTCTTGAAAAAAGCACCTTTTGGACAACCATGACTTGGATGACTGAGAATCTCCATAGACATTCCTTTTGCTTCTCATCCAAGTAGCTTCTTCAGTTCTGAAAAAGAAGAAGAAGAATAAGAATTGAAGAAGCTTCTTGGATGAGAAGCAAAACATCTTCAAAAGAAAAACCAAGGAAGTCCACTTGACTCTTGAAAAAGCACCTTTGGGACAATCATGACCTGGAGGACTGAGAATCTCCATAGACAAATGCAACAGGTAACTGTTCTCTACAAACCATGCATGGGACAGGACTATCAAAACTTCTCAGATGACTTGGTCATGAACAAGGCAGTTCAGCAACGCAAAAACCCCAAAACGTACTAGTCTAATTGATGGTCTTGTTTAGGTAAACTTTAAATATTTCAAAGGATCATGTTGCTATCCGAGATTAGGAAAAAGAAAAGACATCCTCATATGGAAATTTCCTCCAGAAAATCTGGGCTTCCAAGAGCTTTACGAGGGAACCCAGAATAATCCTGGTTTAATCCTGAAGATTACAATCTTCATACTGTACATTATAAGCATCATAACAAGCATTCCAAAGGAAGCATCCCTTAGATGCTTTCTTTCTCTTTTCTCCACAACAGGTTTTCCTTTGGGCGGGAAAAAAAAAGAAAATTGGAAATGAAAAGCAAAGGGAAATTTTCCTTCTCTGAAAATTTCAAATTTCTATAGACAATAATGTATCCCAACCCACCTCCTACAGTTGTGGTTTGGAAACGGGAAGGGGAAGAAGAAGTTCTGAATCAACCATTTTTTTCTCCTGAGCGTAAAGTGGAACATAAAGTCTAACAAATCACTGAAAAAGCACAACGGATTTCCGTCTAAGTTTTATTCTAAAGCAGGACGAATGACCCACAGATATTTGGCTTCCGACTCAATTTTTTTTTTCTCCTGACTTCAAAATATCTTTCAACCACAGCCCCGAAATCCCCAAAGCTTCTGGCTGAATATCAGTATCATCACCAGGTGGGAACAAGAGTAAAATACAGGTAGTTCTCGACTTACGACCAAAATCGAACCCCACATTTCTAGGCAGTTGTTTTACGACCTTTCTTGCCCGTTGTTAAGCTGGTCACCACACTTGTTAAGTTAGCATAAAGTTGTAACGTTAGTTATAATGGGAATCTGGCTTCTCCGCTAGCTTTGATCATCAGAAGGTCGCAAAAGGAGACACCGCAACTGTCATAAATACGAGTCAGCCGCCAAGCATCCGAATTTTGATCACATGACCATGGGGATCAATTGTGGGGTTTCAAAATTTTTTACTACTGGTTCTGTGGGTGGGGCTTGGTGGGCGTGGCAGGGGAAGGATATTGTAAGATCTCCATTCCCACCCCACTCCAGGGGAAGGATACTGTAAAATCTCCATTCCCTCTCCAATCCAGGGGAAGGTTACTGCAAAATCCCCATTCCCTCCCGATCAGCTGGGACTTGGGAGGCAGAGAATAGATGGGGGCGGGGCCAGTCAGAATTTTTACTACCGGTTCTCCGAACTACTCAAAATTTCCGCCACCGGTTCTCCAGAACTGGTGAGAACCTGCTGAAACCCACCTCTGATGGGGATGCTGCAACAGTCATGTAAAAAACAGCCTAAGTTACTTTTTTCAATACCATTGTAACTTCGGTCACTAAAGAAATGGTTATAAATCAAGGACTACCTGTAGTCATTTAAGACTGAGGCTGAGATTTCATTTCACCAAGGTTTTTTTTTAAAAAAATATTTAAAACAAAAGCAAAACACCTTTTCAATACAGGCAGTCCTCGACTTACAACAACTCATTTAGTAACTGAAAAAAGTGACTTAGAACCAATTGTCACACTTACGACCGTTGCAGCATCCCCTGATCAAAATTCAGATGATTGACAACTGGTTCATACTTTATGACGGTTGCAGTGTCCCGGGGTTATGTCACGTGATCTTCTTTTGTGACCTTCTGACAAGCAAAGTGCATGGGGAAGCCAGATTCCCTTAACAACCGTGTGACTCATTTAACAACCGCAGGAATTCACTTAACGACGACAAGAAAGGTCGTAAAATGAAACCAAGCTCACTTAACAAATGCCTCACTTGGCAACATAAAAAGTCTGGGCTCCATTGTGGCAGTCGAGGACTGCCCTGTATCCACAGAAAATGTCAGAACAGCAGAGACGTCTGGCAAAGCCTGCCTTATTTCACACACGTGTGTCAACATGCTACAGCCATGTTGCCTTTTTCAAACATCCCCTGGGCATGGCATTGTCCTCCCCAAGAATATTCCGAGCTTGGCCACTTCGTGTCTCCTTCTCCAGCAACGGAAGGCTGAACAAAATGACAACGCTAAAATAGGAGTGACTGTGGAAAGTGGCCATCTTTCATTTTTTTAACATAAGGAGGACTAAGAAGGCATGGATTTGGCACCAACAGAAAGCCCTCGAGACTCCATTCACTTGTGAAAACCCACGTTTGTTCCTCCCATTGTGCCCTGCTTGCTGGGGCTGATGGGAGCTGTAGTTCCACTCTTTATCCCCCTCCACCTCCTGTTCAGCACTTCTTCATGTCTCCCTTCCCATCTTTTTTTAACTGGCCCGTACGACTAATAGGCCGTGGTCCCACATATTCTAGAATAAACCATCTTCGTTAAAACAGACACACAAAATCCAGTTTTCATCTGTTGGAGGGAAAAAAAATGTATTTGATTACTGGCAGAAAATTACAGTCTCTCTCCGCTGTTAGTAAGTATTAAAAGGATAAAGTAACTGGACTTATTTCTTTTTTCAGGCTTTCCAAGAAAGTGCATATAACAGTCCAAAGGTATTTCTGTTTTTTTGTTGTTTTTGTTTTCCTGTCGTACCCAATACAAAATAAACAACACTGCAGTTATTCCCTTAGTCAAGACGTTGATCTGACTGAGAAGATATGTACATTATTATTATTATTATTATTATTTTTAATGATCTTGATATTTCTCACCGTATGTACAAGGAACATCTTAAGTTGTCCATGGAAGGGGTGGTTTGAGATCATCTTAGCAGCACAACAGTACTTATTTTTTTTTTGTTTTTTTAATAATATACCTACGAGGCAGAGGGTTTCGAACTAGCAAAACAACACTGTGGGGTTTTCGCTAATCATCTCGTGCTTCTTTACTGTACAGAAACAAACGGACATCTAAAGACGACTCCAGTAAAAAAGCACAATACAAAAAAAATAAAAAAATAAAAAAAATCAGGACCGATTCTAAAGGGGACAAAAGAAATCTACCTAATCGTAATCGTAGCCAATTTAATTCGTCGTCGAGTAAAAAACAAACAAAAAGAAAATTTCCAACCAAACCAACGAAAATCAAATCGAGCCCGCGGCGAAGGAATGGGTGTCCTTCGGGGTTTTTTTGTTGTTTTTTTTAAACGTGGTCCGTTGCTGGTTGTGCAATTAAAGCAACCTCTTTGCCAAGAAACGTTTCTGTCGGGATGGAAGGGCCCGCACAGGTACATGCGTTTGTTTGCGTTTACCCGCGCGGGAGGAGTGAAGTGTGGCGGAAAAGGACTGGAGGAACCGCACGACCAGCAAAAACGGCTTAGGTTAAAACTGGAAGGAGAGAAATAAATTAAAAAGCCAGAACAGAGAACCACCTGGCCAAAACAGACTTGTGTTGCCATAAATGTTACAGCACTCTAGTCAAATTAGTATTTACTTCAACTTACAGAACTTGTAACGCTTGCATATCCCTGCAAAGCCATGAACAAACAAACGAACAAAACAAAACGAAAAAAAGTTATGATCACTAATAAATAAGCTGTTTTTTGTTTTTTTTTTAGAACTCTAGATGTCGAACAGGTACAAAAAGGATGTGTCTTTAATGTTTCTGTGTCGTGGATTTGCCAAAACAAACAAAAACAAACAGGGGGGAAAAAAAATTCCCGCAACACAACCCCCTCCCCAACCCACTTTCAATTGCAACAAACTGCACCAAAGTATCCGCAACCTTTTGTCCTAACTCGTTACAATCTCTTTGCTGTCCTCCACAAAGCGGGTGAGACGGAAGCTGGTCCCGTTTTCGCTGCCTGCCATCTTCTCCAGGCCAGCTAGAGGCGCGTTAGGTTCCGAATCCTGGAATTTCTCCAGGCTGCCGGTCAAACCGCTAAGCGGGGAGCTGCTGCCATTGCCCAGGCTCCCGGGAACGGGGGCGATCCCCCCGTTCTGGATGACTGAGATCTCGTTGGTCTTCATAGCCAAACCGTTGGAGAGGGCCGCAGCGTATTGATTCCAGAAGTTGGAAGCGTCACCGTTTCCCGACCTCGCGGCCAAATCTTTTGGAAACATGTCTGGAAATTTGACGGGGTTGCTTCCGAGGAAAGTCATGGGCCCATCCACGGAGAGCCGTCTGCCTCGCCTGGCAGGGGTGCTGTTCCACATGTGCGTCCCCATGTGCACCTGAAAGAGACACGGGTTAGCAGTGGCAGTGAGGTAGGGTCAAGGGAGCCTTGAGTGCAGTAGCCTCTTCTCTCTTGAGTTTTGTTGTCTAAGCCTAGGGGGTGTCTCCAAACATGGCCACTTGAAGATTTGTGGACTTCAACTCCCAGAATTCCTCAGCCAGCATGGAATTCTGGGAATTGAAATCCATTGGCTGAGGAATTCTGGGAACTGACATCCATAAGTCTTAAAGTTGCCAAGTGTAAGCATAGAATGTATAACATAGAATCACAGGGTTGGAAGAGACCTCAGTCCAACCTCCTGCTCATTGCAGGAGCCTCATACCATCCCGGATAATGGTTGTCCAGTCTATTTTTGAAAGCCTCCAGTGATGGAGTACCACAACTCCCAAGAGGCAACCTATTCCATTGATTAATTGTTCTCACTGTCAGGAATTAGTTCCAGGTGGGATGTCTCTTTAACAAGCTTCCACCCATTACTCCTTGTCCTGCCCTGGGGTGCTTTGACAGTCTCTCAAGGACTGGGAGATAGCTAACCTGTCATCCTCAAGTCTTCTCTTTGATGAACTAGACATCTCTCTCCCCCTCAGCCATTCGCCATATGGTTTAGCCTCCAACATGAGGAAGTTATTCCTCCAGATGTTGAGGATTTACAACTCAAAGCCTTCTTCACTATTGGATGTCCTACAGCAGCTGGGAGGGGGCCATTGAGCAACATCTGGATAACCACCTTTGGTCTAAGGTGGGAATCAAGAACATTACCTATCAACATCACCTGACAGTGAAAACAATTAATCAGTGGAACAACTTGCCTCCAGAAGTTGTGAAAGCCCCAACACTGGTTGTTTTTAAGAAGAGATCGGACAACCATTTGTCTGAAATGGTATAGGCCAGGGTTTCCTGCCTGAGCAGGGAGTTGGACTAGAAGACCTCCAAAGTCCCTTCCAACTCTGCTATTCTGTCCTGTCCTATTCTTATTCTGCTCTACTCTATTCATCAACAAGTAAAGTTTGAGGAAACTCTAGCTCAAATCAACAGGATAGCAGGCTTCTTATCTCTGCCTTTGACTGGGTGAGTCTCTTATCATCACAAGTCTTGTTTTCCTATCCCAAGTAGATCTACAGTGGATCTGAAGATACACACCACACAATGACTTTGCTAAAAAAAACCAACAACACAAGTTTGGGATTTGATCCATGATTGAGCAGGACTCGAGTAAATTTCAAAAGTATTACTACCTTGAGTTAGTTTCATGTTGGAGAGAAAAATGACCTGAGATGACCTTAAAGGGCCATGAATGAATACATGAATGAGGCCAGAATCCAATTTAGAAGAAGGTCAAGATTTCACTGATTGAAATACAGGTAGTCCTCGACTTACGACCACAATGGAGCCCAAAACGCCTGTTGTTAAGCGAGACAGTTGTTAGGTGAGTTCTGCCCCATTTTATGACCTTGCTTCTCCATTAAATTTGCTTGTCAGAAGGACGCGAATATGAACCGGTTGTCCAGCATCCGAATTTTCGAATGGTCACTAAACAAACTGTTGGAAGTTGGGGACTAACTGTATTTCTTTATTTGCTGCTCATTTCACATACATGGAGGCCAGGGGTCCGAACAAATTCGAAGTGGCAGTCGTAACAGTGTTTAAATGACCCTGGCACTGGTATGTTTTAATTTCATATTTTTTGCAACCATTTCTGGAGGAATGCTCAGCCAAGCAATGGGATGGGCAGGAGAACAAAAATCCATTTAAAAGTTTCTTTACCAGCCCTTTCAAATTATACGGGAGTCAGTGATAAAATCGAGAATCTTAAAAGAGCTGGTAAAAACTTTGCCCCAGCCAAATACAAATAGTAATAAGAATAACAAAAGAACTGATTTCTCATTTGGTTAGAAGCTGCATTTCACAGGGACCTCTAAATTTTGAATTTCTATCTTGTGAAGCACAATTTGGGCTTCCTAGGGATGTGAACGTGCCTCTCTCTTGTTTAACACCAGGCAAGTTCGGGTGGGAATTTCGAAAAGGATTTAAAAAAAAAAAAATAGGGATGAAAGGCGTAAGGAAGGAGTTACAAAGGAAGTCACCATCAGGAAAATTATGCCGAAGGATCAAAAGAAAAGGATGGAGAGAAAACCAATCGAATCCCAGTCCATCAACACTTACAAATATATTAATCCTTCTCCTCCCATAACTTTTCCAAAAATCCAAAAACAAACCCATGTCATTTTTGGATTATATTGCCACAAGGATAGCAAGCACATGTATGTTCACACATACCCAGACATACAAACACATGTTAAAGTAGTTTTTATTTACGTCCAGTCACTTAGTGACTGTTTGAAGTTCTGATGGACCTATGGGGGGGGGGAAACAGGGGGTACTTAGGACCCCAGATTTGAAGCTCTAATGGTCTGAAATCCCCTTTCCCCACTCATGTGACACCCCCTCCCCTTCAGATGTTCATCAACCGGAGTGTTGCAGTGTCCTTCAGTCTCGTGACGATATTTTAGGATGGTTTTGCCAAACACTGGTATTTACTTCCAGTCTGCAGCAAAAAACCCACCAGTAGTAAACCAGAGATTCGCTTAACAACTGTGGATTCGCTTAACAACTGCTACAAAAAAAGCTTTCAAAATTATGACTGAATTATTTTGAATTACTATTATTCGAAACTCACAAGTTTTGAACGTGATGGGGCAAAACAGTCGTAACCCAAACGCTACCTGTAAATCCTTTAATCTATTCATGCCTAAGAAAAGAACCTGTTCCTCTATTTTTTTAAAAAAAACATTATATGCTTATTCCAGGATTGGTAATCTAAGGGTTATGCGCTATTGCTTAGCACATTGTAAGCTGCCCTGAGTCTCCGGAGAAGGGCAGCATATAAATCAAATTAAAAAAAAAAAAATGATTTCTGGCTGCAATTTTATCACTTGATAAAAGAAAAAAAGCATGGAAGATATACGCCCACCAGAACGTGCCATCACTTCTCCACTTGGACCATGGTTTCAGAACGCATGGATATAGCCATTCACAAGCAACATGAAAACCCTACTGGTTATACAGGCAGTCCTTGACTTATGACCACAACTGAGCCCAAAATTTCTGTTGCTAAGCGAGACATCTGCGAAGTGAGTTTTGCCCCATTTTTAAGACCTTTCTTGCCACAGCCGTTAAATGAATCCCTGCAGTTGCTAAATGAGTCACAGGGTTGTTGAGTGAATCTGCCTTCCCCATTGATTTTGCTTGTCCGAAGGAGATCCCGTAACCCCGGGGAAGGGCACTGCAACGGTCATAAATATGAGTCAGCTGCCAAACGTCTGAATTTTGATGACGTGACCATGGGTAAGTCGTAACGGTTGTTAAGTGTGAAAAATGGTCATGAGTCCCTTTTTCAGTGCCGTTGTAACTTCAGACAGTCACTAAACGAAATGTAAGTCAAGGACTACCTGTGCAGAAGTCTTATTTATCATGCAAAAATCACCAAGAGAAATCAACAGCCCAGATCCCCCACACCACTCATGGTGGCCCAGTGAACGCATCATGCTAAGATCCTGGTTTGCTCACCCAGGGTTCCCGCAGGTCCACACCGCACACCGAGCCATAACACCACGATTTGCAAAAGACAGTGGGGCTAGATCCACCCAAGAAGGGAAGCCGAATACCAAGTCAACTTCGTTATGGCTTGGTGCAAAATGTGGATCCTGTTGGGACGATGTGACACAAGTGGGCAGCTAAAGGGAAAAACAAAACAAAACAGAGCGTTGTAAGATGGAGGGAGGGGGAGTACCTTAAGGTTGCCCTTGGTGGTGAAAGCTCTTCCACAAATTGTGCAGGCGAAAGGCTTCTCCCCTGTGTGAGTCCTTTCGTGGATCTGCAAAGCACTGGAAGACGAGAAGGTCTTTCCACACGCATTGCAGAAGTGCTGCTTGGGTGTCCTCCGAGGCAGAGTTGGAAGTAAGACCGGTGATGTCGCCGAAGGCAGCAGAGGTCCTGAAGGAAGCAAGCTGGGCAGTGTCTCTTTGTGGTCCTGAGGAGAGCCATGTACAAAACCGTTGACCTCGGCCTTTATAAGGGACGAGAGAGAGTTTGCAGGTACGACGGAGGAGGAAGAGTTCTGAGCTGGGCCAAGGTTGGAGTTGGGTTCAAAGAGCTGTGATGGTAGATCTCGCATCTGATGTGTCAACATGTGCTGCTTCAAATTACCCTTTGTGGAAAAGCCACGATTGCAGACTGTGCAAATAAACGGTCTCTCTTTGGTATGACTTCTGTAGTGAATGTCCAAGGCACTCTGACAAGCAAACGTTTTGCCACAAATGTCGCACGCCGTGTTCTTAAGCTTGCCTCTGTCGCGGAAAGGAAACAACATGCCCAGCGGCTCTTCCTTCACCATTTTTTCTGGGTTGCCCGAGGTCAAGTCCAAAGCGCCACCGTTGGCAAAGGCGACCGGCCAACCGTTGGCAAAGTCGTTCGGTAAAGTCCGTAGCGGTTTGTCTTCGATGCCCGGTGATTTGTAGAAATCCGTTGTGCTGTTGGATGGGGATAAGGCCTGCATGGAAGAGGTAGACTCCGAAATGGCAGGACTTCCAGCACTTTGACTTTCCATATCACCACCAACCGATGAAGAATCGTTTGTCATCATGTCCCCTTCGACCGATCCATTTTCCACAGATTTTAAACTCGCTTGTAGCTGTTCAGCCAGCCCTGCATTGATCATCTTCATCTGGTTTTCCAAAGCAGCAATACTTGATATTTCGGGGGGCAACGGGGAGGATGATAAACTATCTTGAGATGCGTCGGCAGACTTAGGGGTATCTGGTACGCTACTATCGGGACAGTCTTCCATATTCTCATCAGAAAAGGTATCCAGATCATCAAAGGTCTTCTCATCAAATGAGCCCGTATCAGATTCCATGGACTCGGGATAGTTTTCCGTCACTGGTGTGTTAGGGATCTGGCCCCCCATATGCATCCTGATGTGCTGCTGCAACACAACTGCATTAGTGAACTTTTTCTGGCAGATGGGGCAGGAATGTTGCACTCTCAAGGGTGGCATGGCACGATGGACGCTATAATGGGTCTTGAGGTTGCCTTTCGTAGTAAAGGCCCGGCCGCAGATCTTGCACTTGAAGGGCCTTTCACCAGTGTGCGTGCGGTAGTGCATTTTCAGAGCGCTCTGGCAACTGAGCACCCGATGGCATATGAGACACTCGTTTGGGTCGCTTGCCTTTTTGTCTATGTTTTCTACAAGTTGCTGTAGTTTTGAGGTCTCCGAGGCTGGCGTTCCATCCAGCAGCCCTCCAAATGGAAACTTCGCCTTAAACTGGTCGGACATGAGAGGCATCAGCGGACTGGTAAAAGCAACCACGTTGCTGGAATCCGATTCTGCTGCTGGGGAGGTTACAGAGTGGTTCACACTAGAAGAAACACTGGGCATGCTTTCTTCTGGTTTGTCGCCGGAGGACAGCAAAGCACCCATTTCCCCTTCTGCCAGATGCCCATTCGAGTTCTTCCCCGTGGGATCAATGGAGCCAGAGTCGCTTTTGACAGAAGATGGAGGACTAGATGAAGGGTGACTGATAGGAATGGGCTGAGGCTCCTCCGTTTTGATAAAAGGTGTCAAGCTTGGAATTGTGGGTGGAAGCGGCAGGCCAACAGATGGGGTCAAAGTGGATAACACTGGCTTGTTGTCCAACCAACTGGTGACCGGTTTCTCTGGTGGTATGGACATCCCATACGGGATCCCCGTACTTGTGGGAATGTTGTCTAAATGCTCTGGCACCGGATATGGGTTCATTTGTATGTGAGGGTATTTTTCTTTATGCCGTTGGAAGTGGACTTTTAAATTCCCCTTGGTGGAAAACCGGTTCCCACAGATGTTGCATTTGAAGGGCCTCTCCCCAGTATGAGAACGTAAATGGATCTGCAAGGCACTGTCGCTCCCAAAAACCTTCGCGCAGAACCTGCACTTATGCTTGAAGAAGGCTTCATCCGAATTACTTTTCGTTTCGAAAGCGGCTAGATTGGGCGGCTTGTTTTTCCTCTGCTGGGCCAAAGCAGACAACGGGTTTAAGTCCTCTGTGGTTGTTCCAAGATTGGATAAAGGATTGGGGAACACAGAGTTACTAGGAGTGGGCTGAGGTAGAAGAGGATTTGATACAGGGCTTAATAAACTGCTTATTGCAAAAGCTGGCGATGACGACACGGTCCCTGCCGGGTTGCCAAGCGGTGGACCTCCAGTGTTCATAGTCACTTTGTCGGAAGATGACGTTGTAATCGCTGTGGTAGCTAGGCTAATACTCGGAGATAAGCCGCTACTGGATGGAATCGTAGTGTTGCCAGAATTGCTCTGAGGTAGCTGTAGAGGAGACAGAAGTTTCACACCACCAATGCTGGCAGACTGGCTAGCGAGGCTTTGTGCCAATCCGGCTGCTGCAGCCAGCTGTTGGGATAAATGGGAACTTAATGTCGACAAGGGGTTGGCTGATGCTCGTACTGTACTCTGCGACGGGTTCGGAGACGTTGTTGGCAAGTCTGCATTCTGGGAAGCCAGCAGTAATATTTGGTGGCGAATTTGTTCAATCAGTTGCAGCTGATGGATCTGTTGCTGTTGCAAAGCCAGTAGTTGCTCCATGAGGGCAGGGACGGCCAACTTGTGGGTTGAGGTGCCATTGCAGCGCGCTTCCTGAGAGAACTGGGCCACCGCTACTTTCGTGCTCTGAAGGTTCTCGATGATGACGTTGCTGTTGATCACGGAGAAATTGCCCAGCATGGTCAGATCTCCCAGATGAGGTAGAGAGGTTGTAAGAGCTGAGGTACCCTTGGTGGAGCAGTTACTGCTTGCAATAGTACTGTTGACGGTCTGGGAAGTACTGCTAGTGCTTTTGCTAACACTGGAAGAAGACTCTGTATCCATGGTTTCTTCCTTGTCAAGTTTGTCGTCTTGCTCAGGAACGTCGCTGCATTCGACTTGACCCACGTTATTATCTGTGTTGTTCTTCCGTTCATCAGGATTATCTTTAGGAGGGCTAGGAGGGAAGGCTTCTGAAGGAGATACAGAGTTTTCATTCACAATTAAAACGAGTTGATTTTTAGTACAGGTCTTCTTGTGTTGTAGCAGGTCCGGTAGTTCAAAGAATTCGGCGCAACATCTGCCACAGACATGGGCATCCTTTGTCTTGGGGGTCCGGTTGGGCTGACCCTTCTGTGTGTCTCCTATAGACCCAAGGCAAGGGTGGAAAAAAAGAGAAAGCAAGAGAGAGAGAGAGAGAGAGAGAGAGAGAGAAAAGAAGCAAAATTAACAATTGTACAGAAACATAAATAGGTTACAAGGATAAAAGAAGCCAGACAGAGGGACATTGAGTTCATCCCATTCCTAAAGAGTTCTCCCTGTGGAAAAATCCCTTTGGTTCTCCTTTTTTGAAAAAAAAAAAACATATTGGAAACTCAACCATGTCAACTCAACCAACCCATTGGAGTCTGAAGTTCCCTTCAAGCTGGTTCATCTTTGGCTATTCAAAAATCTCTTGGCCGGTCAGCCTAACGGTAAAGGTAAAGGTTGCCCTCGCACATATGTGCTAGTCATTCTCGACTCTAGGGGGCAGTGCTCATCTCCGTTTCAAAGCCAAAGAGCCAGCACTGTCTGAAGACGTCTCCGTGGTCATGTGGCCAGCATGACTCAACACCAAAGGCGCACGGAACGCTGTTATCTTCCCACCAAAGGTGGTCCCTATTTTTCTACTTGCATTTTTTTATGTGCTTTCGAACTGCTAGGTTGGCAGAAGCTGGGACAAGGAACAGGAGCTCACCCCGTTACGCGGCACTAGGGATTCGAACCGCTGAACTGAAATAATGTGTTGTTATTTAAAGTCAAGTCCATTTTTGTAAAGGTTTTCCTTTTTAACAAGGGACAGGTACAGAGTTATAGTATTTTCTTTCCATGTCACTTAAAGGTGCCCTAGTCTGCCATTGCCTTTTTTTTAAAAAAAAAAAAAGTTGCTAGTGTGAATCTATAGGATACGATGGCTTGTACCTTACTAAGATGATCCTTAAACATTCAATTTTGTGACAGGAAAAGGAGTTCAGAACAAAATTGGTGCTGTGCCCATGATCGGTGCAGGTCAACATAATGCCCACATAACATGTGATAGGTGTTCCACCAATTCTATTCAGCACAACAACATATGATAAGATAATTATTATAATTTTTCTACAAAGGCACACCTGTCTTCTTGCGCCGATTTCAAAAACATAAGCACAGAAAAATAGAACATGGAGCTTTTGAGGTCTTTTAACTAGGAATTGAGATACAGTTGGAATACAACTAGGAATAAATTACAATTTCATATATGTTCGCACATACAATCCCAGTTCTGCGGGAATAGAGATTTTAAATCTTTCCAACACTTACTGGGTGGCAAATGTACCGTGTCACAATGTGAAATCTAAAAGATAATGTTCCAATCCTCACGTTGGACATCAGGTATCAGTTTTCATTGTGACAAATACCACATAATCTCTTTAAGCTACTCTACATGAAATGATAGACAGAAAAGGGGGACATTTCAGGAATCTGATGAAGTCAGATTAAGTTATTTATGTACCTTATCTCAAATTTTCATCTAGGAAATCATCTTCTCCCCTTAAGCCACTCCTAGCCTTTGGATGACATGACTTGCTAAAAGTTGGCAAGTAAACCTGTAGACCTGACAGTTTCCCTTTCTTTTTTAAAAAGACATCTTAGTGGCCCAGAAGAAAATCAGGTTTGGACCACCAGATGCACATAAGGTGGAGCGAGAACAAAAATGACGTCACAAACATTGTCCATAGCTGAGTTTTAAGACTGTACAAGTAGATCTTTAAATCGACATTGGTGTTCAAGATTATGGGTCTTTCAAATAATCCATAGTAATATAAAATAACATGAATTGAAGACATGGGGCATAATCTAAACTCCACAGCAAGAAACCGATGGTTCTGTCTGTTTTGTTCCGTTTATCACCTAGTGATCCATCAAATGGGAAACTAACCATCTGTTGACTCATTTGACTCTCTTAACTCTCCTTCAACCTTGTTCATCTTTGGCTGCTTCAAAAAAAAAATCTCTTGGACCGTCACCCTATCTATCCCTGAAACTAATCTGTGGTCCTTCAAGGTCTCCATCAGTTATGGACAAAAGTGAACAGGTTGGGATGGGGAACTGAAGAGGAGAAAAAGAGTCACCACGTGTCACCAGAGCTTCAGGTTGGCCACAACAACAAAACAATCTTTTGAGCTCTTCAGGAAGACAGAAGCTGACTGTTTCTTTTCCGGCAAACCTCTTGTTTTCCATTTGTTCGTTCTGTTATTTCTAGGGGCTTTATGGAATAGGGAGAGAGAGAGAGAGAGAAACAGAGAGAGACAGAGACAGAGTAAAAAGAATAATATCTGTTTTCACAATCAAGCGTTTGTTGCTTAATCTTTCTCATGACACTTAGCTGAAGACCAGCAGTGCTCTTTGAACTGTATTGTTGCTCCCTGCAAAGCCCCAAAACAGACTTCTATGCAATGCATTTTTTTTTCCCGATAAACACATTTGGTCTGGGCTCCACAGGTGCCTAAACATTTGGTTAGCTTTAGCTTACAAAAAGGCCTTTCTCCAAACAAGCCCTCCTCAACTTCCAAGAACTACGGATGACCTACCAAATCACTGCATCGCTTGCAAACCAGTTCCTTCCTAATCGATAAAGATTCGCTGCTTCCAATGCCATTTTATTTACTTTTTTGTAAAGAAAAAAAAATCATGCTCCTTCTAACCTCTCCTATCACCATGGTAAAAATGTAGGGTAGTCCCACTGAAAATAGACATCAGCGGCCATAAAGTCCATAAAGTCCCTGTCATTTTACTACCACCCAGATTAGCTTAGTTTATATAACCTTATCTATAAAAAAACCAGCATTATTAAATATTACATTTTCTGTTTAAGAGAAGGGAGGAGGGGGGGAGCAAAGAGCAGCAAACGGGTTAAAAGAAAGGGCGAAGAGGAGCCGCTAAAGAGAAAAATGTTGCCATACAATAAGAAATCAATTTGGATGGTGCAGGTTGATAATGCCATGCAATCTTCTTCCTTGTCGGGTGACCCTATCAAAACTCTTTTTGCTTTTTAACTCTTCTCCCCGATGGTTTAAGCGATAGCTCCGAATCTTTCATTAGGGGTGGGTGTGGGGGGAAAAGCCCCTTTCATTGGAGGTTTGTTATCAACCAGTTGCTGCTTTTTTTCTTATCGCCAAGATCCATTTGTAAATTAAACGTTATCCTCCTCCGAAAAGAAAAAAGAAAGGAAAATTCTTCCTGTGCCTTCAAACTCGCTGATCTTATTCAAAAAGAAGGATGGTTCCCTATTGTTCCCCCAGCATGAGGACAAAAAATTCCCTTGTAGAGATTGTGTGTGGTCACTTAGAAAGACAGGGAAGGGAGGGGGGAAAAGCCCATTTAATTCAAGGATTACCTCCCTCCCTGTTCTCCTGCGACACTAAAATCAGATAATAGGTAGTTTCCATGACTTCCAAATTAAATCTTCGAAGGGAGGAGGGGGGGACACATTAAAAAGTTCTGAGGATGGAGAAGACAAAAAAAGGGAGAGAATATACAATTTCCCCCTTTTCTTTTTACAAGTTAAAACCAACCCAAGTTCAAAACAGTCCTTGGGCTTATCAAAAAAAAAAAAAGAAAGAAAGAAAGAAAAAAGAAAAAAGAAAGAAAAAGTAAGAAAAGAAAAGAAAATTGCATCGATTCTGTTTTCTTTTAAATGCCATATAGTTGGTGACATTGGTGCCAGATGGACACTTTTGTTTTAAGTTACCCTGTCTCTGGAGTTTGAAAATAAAGGGGAGGGGGGGGGAGAAAGGTTTTTGTATTGAAGTTAGTAACTAGGAATCTATTTAACGCAGGGGACATTTGATCGTTTGGTCTCTTAGCAGACAGACGTGATTAGAATTTTAGGACTTTTGGCAAGAAGACGTCAAATATTAAAGGCAACCATTTGAATATGCTGTTGGGCTTATTTTCTTGCCTAACCCAATGTATGCTTGTGTGTATATGCGTGTGAGCGTAGGCACAACACAACACACACTCAATTTAAAGCACTGTATTTTGACAACTAATCTTAAATGCTGTATCCCCTTCAGATGCTCCTTTCAAAAACCGGAGGAGCCAATTCTGAATACTGTCAGGTGAAAAACATTTTTTTTTTCTTTTCTCTTCTCCCATTTCCATATCTAATGGTTGAGGCTTCCCTCTACTTTTCCAGCCAATTATGAAGGAACAAAAGGCACTCTGTTTATTCACACATTTTGAACAAAATGCATTAAAACTATTATGTCAGCATGTTCTATTAAGCTCGGCATTCAGTCGAAAAATACTTTTTCAACCAGATCACATTTATCAAAACATAAAGCCCACTTTAAAACATGGTTTTGCTTGGTCAGCTGTGCTTAGACAAATAATGACAGATTCAGAAAATAAATAACTAGTGAGGGAAATCAGAAAAAGCAACTGATGAATTATACGCAGAACAATGGATTTGCTTCCAATCTATAGCACGCCTGTGCTAAAAAAAATCAAAATGTGTCTTAAAGCCTCCTCTTCACCTTTATAACTCTGCCTTATCTGCCTAATTTGCAAAAAGACTCTGTTCTATATTTTAACCTACCTACTTTTTTCTCTCCTGTACAAGAAAGCAAGTAAAAAAGGCTCAAATATCAAACAGAGAACGTGTCCAGTTTTTTCTAGAATTGTCCACACTTTCTCTAATAGTCAAGAACTATGACCCACAGGCTAACATTAGACATATTAACATACCCATTTCATTTATTTTGGAAAAGGGAAGGCTATTGTTTTTAGGAAAAACCAGTGCATATATTTTGTAAAAAAAAACAGAAAACAAAACCACTAAGTTTTCTTTTCTTTTTTTAAACATTCCTGCAAAAAATTTTCCCCCAAGAGAATACCCGAAAGGACTTCGTTTTCCCCAAATTAAATCTCACACTTTTCATTTCCCAATGTTCAAAATAAAAATATTTAAAAAAAAAAAAAGATACAAAGACACATTTTTTAATAACATCCAGCCACACTTCTAGTTTTGATAGAAACCAGGAAACATTCTCACCAGCTTCAACCCTCCTTCAAAAATAACTTTTAAAGTTTACAGATGCTTCTTGGGTGTAATTTGCATAGAAGGTGGTTTAGGGCCTTGGGAATGGAGTAATGCATTATAGCTTAAAGTCTCTTTCCCTCCCTCTCTCTCTCTCTCTCCCCCCCCCCCTTTCCCTCTTCCCCCTGCCTTTTTTAAAAAAAGCCATTCTAAGAGGGGGGAAAAGTTCTCTTTTTAAAAAATCTTAGCAACTGGAAACAATGGAGCCTCATCACCTGACAAGTGAGATTTCCCAGTTCTCGTGTCTCTTATGATAGAAAAGTTTAAATGAATTTTCAACCCGCAGATTTGAAGCAGAAAATGCAGCGATCCGCCCATCCAACCCAAACAAAATAATAAGAAAGGTCAGACTAAGATCCTGTTCTCTTTAAAAAACCCCAAACCCTGCAAATTATCCCAAGAAACTTTATGCTGGGCAAAGGCCCCTATTCCCAAAATCAGCTGCAGGATTTTCCAAATCTGTTGGTCTCTCTTAAAAAGGGCGAGAAATTCTGCCGCCAACTCAAAACACTATTTCGGGATGGCTCTCTTGGAAACGAGGGATTCTGCACGACTTTGGAGACACAGGCCCGACCACAGAAACGCAAATATAAAATTATCTTGCACCATTTTGGAAAAAGGAATAATAAACGCCCCCATCAAGGTGTCTTGAGGCAGGTCCTTAAAACTTTCCAAGCTTCCTGAATAACATCCTTTGAAGTTCATTCCTCCACATGACTGAGAATAGATTTTTTTTTTTATATTCACCCGAGAGAAAACGAGGTTAAGGTTTAGGCCAGGCACCCCTCTTCTCTAACGTATACCAACACCCCTTCGGATTGAATCTTCACAATTCCCATTTGCACTTCTCAGCTTGGAATGAAATCAGATTTCAACGCGGTCTAAGATACTTCCAAAAAGACATTATTAAAGAGAATTTTCCTAAGTTTCGATATGCTCCTGTCATTGTTTGCATTAAAACTAGGGACAGGAATTGGAGCATGGATTTTATACATACAGTACATACAGTACATACAGTACATACATACATACATACATACATACATATCCATGCCCCAACTCCTGCTTTATATATATATTTATATATATTTATATATATAATTATATATAATTATATATGTCTTCTGTTTTAAACCCGCTCAGAAAAAGTTGGTTCCAGTGGAGATTGAATACGCTAAGACTATGGCTCATTAACAGAAATAATAACGAATGCATTTCGGTTGCAAAACGAAATAACAGACCAGGCCAGCCATTATTTTTCTTAAAAAAAAAAACGAGAAAGAATGAATTCATTCTTCAGAAGGAAGGGGAGAAAAATGAACACTAGGTGGTGGGGTTCACTTGCAACAGTTTCTCTCTCTCTCTCCCGCCCCCCCCTTTCAAAGTCGAGAAGAGTTTCACCGTGGCAGGCCCAAAATAAATCGGGGTGGGCGGAGAGCCGGTAGATCGACCTAATATCTCAACTTCAGCTCCGTAAACATTGGCAAAGGAGCAAGAAACCAGATCCAGCTCATCTGATGGTGGCGGAAAGGTGCAAAAAAAAAACAAAAAAAAAAAAAAACACACAACAAAAAAACCCAACCAAGGAGCTTCTACAATCGCCTGTCAATCTTCTCTTTGGGGGTCCGGTATCCAGAGGCGTAACAAGGGAATAAGAGTTAGTCAAAGAAGCGGGAGCTGATAAGGCGAAGCTAAA
This sequence comes from Pituophis catenifer annectens, assembly GCF_029215685.1. Lineage (NCBI taxonomy): Eukaryota > Metazoa > Chordata > Lepidosauria > Squamata > Colubridae > Pituophis > Pituophis catenifer. The sequence goes on from NW_027256893.1 coordinate 20,660,363, forward strand.
AATCAACTACCTACTTCCTGCTAAGTGACTGGCAAAAGTCTATTTGGAGGTCACCAGCTGAGAGATTGAAGCGCGCGTTGTGATCTGAACTTTGTCACCTTTGGCTGGGAAGGAAGCTGACAAAGGTTAAAACATCTGAACTCTTCACTTCTCCCTAGCTCCAGTTGGTCGGGTTTGCCTTGGCGAGTCCCCCACACCCCCCCCACCTTTCCCCCAACCCAGCCCAGTTCCAGAATCCAAGCGGTGGTTTCTACCAAAGCTTCCAGAGCTTAGGAGAAGACCTGCAAAAAAAAAGTCAAGCTTGAGCAATCCCTCTAGACTGGTTTTCTTGACCGACACTTTTTCGCCTTGTTTTCTTTCTTTCTTTCTTTCTTTCTTTCTTTCTTTCTTTCTTTCTTTCTTTCTTTCTTTCTTTCTTTCTTCTTCCTTCCTTCCTTCCTTCCTTCCTTCCTTCCTTTCCTTTCTTTCTTCTTTCTTCCTTCCTTCCTTCCTTCCTTCCTTCCTTCCTTCCTTCCTTCCTTCCTTCTTCCTTTCTCCCTCCCTCTCTCTCTCTCTCTCTCTCTCTCTCTCTTTCTCCCCTTTTTAAATCCCACCATCCCTCCCCCCCCGCAAATTCCCATTTGCTTTTCCTTTTCTCCTTCTTTGGTCGGTCGGATTTGCTGCTCTGATAAAAACACCAACGTTTTTTTTCTACACGTACGGGACACTTTTTTCCCTTTTTGGAAGGAACTTATCAAACAAAACAGCCAGAAGTGTAAATATGGTGGAAGGTGGGGGGGGGGGGTTGAAGGAACCAGGGAGGGAAGTGAGAGAAAGAGGATCTGTTTATGAAACAGCCCTCTTTGAGATAATCGCCCGAAAATTAAATGAAGTTTGCAGAGGACAAACCCACCAAACAATAAGGGATGTTAGGATGTTTTTTTTTTTGGTGTGAAAAAAGTACATTTTTTTTCCTACACAGAACTTTTTAACTGAAACGGAGACAAGTTTTTCCCATTGAAAAACATTTTTTTTAAAAAAGCCCAGCCGTTTAAAAATTATTTACCTCTAGGTAGAAGCACAAAGGGCCATTAAACAAAGTTAATCTTGCTCTATCAAGCCAAGTTACTTTCAAAGTCTCTGATTGAAGAATGGAAAATGTCAACTAATTGCAGCAACCATCTTTGGAAGAATATCTAAGCATAACAAGAACCATAACAAAGCCTTTTTTTAAAAAAATAAAATAAATTGATTACAAAGTCCACACTGAAAGCAGAATTATAACTTGAGCAGGACTGGCACAGATAAAATAAGGAGGTATTAAAATATGAAATCATAACTATTTCTAATATTTTGCCTTAGAGTGAGAGAGGGAATTCTTTACATTTTACACAGATAGGTGTGCTTTCTCCCAGGCTGGTAGAATAATTCTGCAAGGAAATATATTTTTGTAGCACGCACTTTTAAGAAACTGCAGGAAAAAAAAGAAAAAAAGCACATCTCAAAAGGAAGCTGGAATTCCAATAAATTGCAGAATTACTCTATGAGTCTGCATATTTTGGCTCAGTAGTAAATTCTAATGGGGGTTTCCTCCCAGGAAAGTAATTATGAAATAATAACCTTATTTTATTTTTTTAAAAAAGCAACATAGCAGAATTCTGTATTCCCATTGGCAAGGGATAACTTGTTGAATATACTTTAAAATTGCAAATGTTTGCTTCTCCTCTACCCTCCCCAAAGGAGTTACTAAATGAAGAGGTGGAAAAAAAATAGGGAGAAAAAGAGCAGATCTAACTGTCATTATAGTTCAACTGAGCAGTAACATTTAATTCAAACTAGCAGAGAAACTAGAGAACAAAACCATGCAGGCCAAAAAACTTTCAAACACCTGATTCGCAAAACGGAGATTGGGAACAAAACCCCACATCAT